>NW_027770305.1:0-3834 GCF_054177405.1 Leptonychotes weddellii
TGCAACGACGTGGATGGAACTGGAGGGTATTATGCTGAGCGAAATAAGTCAAACAGAGAAAGACATGTATCATATGACCTCACTGATATGAGGAATTCTTAATCTCAGGAAACAAACTGAGGGTTCCTGGAGTGGTGGGGGGTTGGAGGGATGGGGTGGCTGGGTGAAAGATATTGGGGACGGTATGTGCTATGGTGAGTGCTGTGAATTGTGTAAGACTGTTGAATCACAGATCTGTACCTCTGAAGCAAATAATACATTATATGTTAAAAAAAAAAAAAAGAAGAAGAAGATAGCAGGAGGGGAAGAATGAAGGGGGGGGAAGGGAGGGAGAGACGAACCATGAGAGACTATGGACTCTGAAAAACAAACTGAGGTTTCTAGAGGAGAAGGGGGTGAGAGAATGGGTTAACCTGGTGATGGGTATTAAAGAGGGCACGTTCTGCATGGAGCACTGGGTGTTATATACAAACAAAGAATCATGGAACACTACATCAAAAACTAATGATGTAATGTATGGTGATTAACATAACATAATAATAAAAAAAGCTCATAAACATCATTGTTATTTCTCCCAACTTGCTCTCCTTCTGATGGCCATGTCTTCTAACCCCCTCACAGAGGTATCTTCCCTTGGTCTCCTTTCAAAATATCCTAAGTTAATGCCCTTCGAAAGTCAGCCAAGGCCTGGTAATTAGCAAGCAATGTTCAGTACAAAAAAAAGTTTGCCCTGGGAAGACTTGTCTTTTCTTTTATGACATCTGTTCATGAAATTAAATTCTTCATTTTAAGGAATTAAATTGATCAAGCTTTTATGTTATTGTTATTGTTCTTGAGAATCTGTTTCCTATCCTAAAATCATAAAGATATTGTGTTGTTTTTGTCTATAAGTTTTGTTTTTATTTTTAGATGTAGTTGATTCTTCTTCAAATTAAATTTCTTAAATTCCATGATCAGTTGTCACTGCATCATTCATTGTCACCCTCAGTCATCCACAATGCCATCTCACATGTCCATATAAGTATGGATATGTTTTAGTCATGTTTCCATGTATGTATGGATCTATTTCTACATGTCGATTCCTGCATAATCACCACATTATCTTAATTGTTAAAACTGGGAGACACACCCTCAATTGACCCCAAATTAATCACACACTGGTACAATTCTCTCATCTTGAGTGTAAGAAGAACCTGTGATTTTGTTTTAAACAATAGAATGTAACCTGTCACTTCCTTGATCAGGTTACTTTACAGAGCAAAGGTGAATAGATTTTGAGATCTCTTGATTTCAAGCTAATCCAAAGAGAAATTACCATGGGTGGACCTAAGGATTAGGACTTTCATGAAGAGAGATTCTCCTTCTGGTCTTGAAGAAGTGAGCCACCATTAGCTCTATAGCTACAAATAATAAACTCTGTGAACCACCTAATGAGTTTAGAAATAGATTCTTCCTTAGTCAAGCCTCCAGATGAGAATGAAGCTCAGCCAATGCAGACTTATGAGAGCCTAAACAGAGGACTGAGCTATGCCAAATCCATGCTTTTTACTCACAGAAACTGTGGAATTATAAATGTTTTATTTTAAGTCACTACATTTGTGGTAATCTCTTATACAGAAATGAAAAATTAAGGGAGAGTGACATCAACAAGGTGGCCAAATAAGATGTCCCTCAAACATATTCCCCCTCTATAACACTAATTTGGCATCCATCCATCTTTGTGCCTTTGTGGGAGCTGTGGGATCCAAGTAGGAGACTATGAAATCCTGGTGTTATTCAAGAATGAAGACAGCCATTTTGAGAAAACAGACTTTTACTGAGGCAACTGACTCATTGAACCTAAATACAGCTCTGTTCACCTGAGGACTCATCTACAGCTTCACTTGTAATTGGTTCTGTTGCTAGCACCATATGCCAAGGGACCCATGAAAAGTCACACCTACTGTGTGTGGGGTAATAGGCATATAGAACTCAATCCCAGCTGTGGACCATAAAATGGCTCATGAACCAGCTCTAGCCCTGTTGGTCACTATCTGGGAGTCTCTGAAGAACACTGACTTAGACATTCACCCACAGATGAGAGAGCCTTTGTGGAAATCCAGAAGTCAGTGGAGATGTTAAAGCACACTGCTGGAGCAAAAAAATCTGAGACTGGACATATTGAAGAGGAATAGTTTGACTTTAGCCATATCACCCATCCCCCAAAGCAGCACAGCTCAGTGACAAGAGTGATCTTCTTGATCTGTGATTTCTCCCACAGGGGAAAGTGAGAAAGTGTGACTTAGTGCCTGGCTTCCCCAGCTGTGTGGGATGCTGCTAATGAGGCCCATTTCTCTCTCCTCTCACACAGAGTGCTGAGTCCCAAGCTGCATGCATGG
Organism: Leptonychotes weddellii; assembly: GCF_054177405.1. Classification (NCBI taxonomy): domain Eukaryota; kingdom Metazoa; phylum Chordata; class Mammalia; order Carnivora; family Phocidae; genus Leptonychotes; species Leptonychotes weddellii. Next base: position 2,379 of record NW_027770305.1, read on the forward strand.
AGGGTGGTGAGCACTGAGAGAATAATAGCTAGGGCTTGGAATGGAATATAATAAAGGGACACAGATCCTACTAAGTCTCATGGAGTCTATCAGGAGGTCTGCCAACAAGTTGCTGAGGAAACCTCACCTATGGACCTCTCTAACTGGACCACAGGCACCTCTAGTGCTCTGTGTATCACTCCCTCCCCCAACAGTGGCTAGCTCCCTGTGTATATTCTCAGTAATGGTGAGAGCAAGCTTTAGCAAATGGCTAGTGAGCACATACAGAAAGCTTGCCCAAATCCGTAGGCCTGGGAGAAACTACAAGCTTGAGCACTCAGCAAAGCACTAAGGAAAGCAAAAGAGAGGCTGTCAGCATCCGCTATGTCTTTTCCCAATTGAGAGAAGGCATACAAGTTTAAATATTATGTCAGGAGGAAGAAAAGATGGCGAAGGAGTAGGGGACCCTATTTCAACTGGTCCCTGGAATTGAGCTGGTGATCTACCAGACCTCTCTGAGCACCCATGAAATCAGCCTGAGGTATAAGAAGATCTGGATCTCTACAAACAGAATATCCCAGGCAGTTGGTTTTGAGATACAAAACGGGGAGCCGTGATTCCGCGGGCAGATATAGGAGGATAAACGGCAGCGGGAGGGAGCCTGGCCGTGGGGATCCTACAACGCCAGTGAGCAACAGCCTCGCACGCTGAGGACAGGACACAGACTCTCAGAACGGTAGCAGCGGGGAAAGGACTTTAGGGCAGCCCCTGGGGCAGAAACCCAGAGCAGCAGGGTCGCATGTGCAAACTGGGGGTGGCTGGAGGTTTTAAAAGCACAAAGAGCAGAGACGTGCCACGACCTGGAGGAAGGACTGGGAGCGCTGCGGAGGGGCGCATAACCCAGGCCGCTGCAGTTTATAGCAGCATGGACAGAAACGGAGACAGTGTGGCCTGGAGAGCTCACTGAAGAACAGACCACGATCTCTCTACTCTGAGGCAGAGGGTTGCAAATGGTCTCTTCTGCTCTGACTCTCAGAAGAGACATGGAAAGCCACCAGGGAAAGCCGCCAGAGAACAAAAGCCCCAAAAAACTGATTCGCACTGAGCCCATCCCCTGCCACAGGGGGCAGGGCAACTCTGCCCAAACAGGGTTGCCTGAGTAACAGCGCGGCAGGCCCCTCCCCCAGAAGACAGGCTGGGAAAACAAGAGGCCAGCAACCCTAAGGTCTCTAGAAAACAGGTGCATCTTGCTTGGGTTCTGGTCAATAATTTGGACTCTATACATTCCCTCAACCACCCATCAACAGAATGACTAGGAGAAGGAACCCCTAAAATAGAAAAGACTCAGAGATTATGACTTATGCTGCAGATTTACAAATGGATGCAGATATAACCAAGATGTCGGAGATGGAATTCAGGTTAGCAATTGTGAAGACAATAGCTAGAATGGAGAAATCAATTAATGGCAACACAGAGT
>NW_027770306.1:0-294 GCF_054177405.1 Leptonychotes weddellii
GTCCTGGATGCTGCCTTTTTTTTTTTTTTTTTTATGTTTTAAAGTACTTTTTTATTTTCTAAGCATAAAAGTATGCTCTTAGGCTTACCTTACCTTTTTTTTTTTTAAGATTTTATTTTTGAGTACCCTCTACACCCAACGTTCAGCTCGACTCACAGTCCCAAGATCAAGAGTCATGTGCTCCACCGACTGAGCCAGCCGGGTGCCCCTCTTAGGCTTACCTTATATGTATTCTACCACAACTCTGGAACCAACCATTTCTCTGAAGAATCCTGGTTCCTATTACTGGGGGAA
>NW_027770307.1:0-294 GCF_054177405.1 Leptonychotes weddellii
TTAGGGGGAAAGCTCTCAGTTTTTCCCCACTGAGAATGATATTCACTGTGGGTTTTTCACAGATGGCTTTTATGATATTGAGGTATGTACCCTCCATCCATACACTCTGTTATTTTTCTTATTAAGAGTTTTCACTGAAATGTTCTACCAAAAAAGTGCAGTGACAAGTAAGGAAATAATCATGACTAGTATCAGCTATGTCTAGCTCCCAAAAGACTTCTCAGAGGAAGTCTAACTCCATATATAGCTCTTGGTTACATATAATTCATCTGTCAATCAGATAGAGTCAAAAAA
>NW_027770308.1:0-294 GCF_054177405.1 Leptonychotes weddellii
TAATTTATATATTTTCTATAATTATAATTTATATAACATATTCATATATATAAATATATATATTTCACATATAGAAAAATTAGAAATTTCTACCTTTTGTGACAATATAGATGGACCCTGAAGGCAGAGATGTTAAGTAAGTCAGACAGAGAAAGACAAATACTGTATAATCTTACTATATATGTGGAATCTGAAAAAATTCACAAAAATCAAACACTCATAGGTCAGACTTGTGTGGGGAAGGGGAAATTGGATGAAGGTAGTCAAAAAGTAAAAAATTCCAATTATAAGATA
>NW_027770309.1:0-294 GCF_054177405.1 Leptonychotes weddellii
CCTTATTTTCTCTCTCAGTTCTTTTTTTAAAAAAAGGAAAAAGAAAAAAGAAAATTTAGAATATATAAAGCATACAGAAAAGTAGAGTTAATGATATAATAAACATCCATGTACCCACCATCAAATGGGACAAACATTCCAGACACCTGGAGGTAGAAGGAAGCACTGATGAGCCAATGAAGATGCCCCAAGGAGAAGGGGTCCACGTTAACCATCTTCCTGGCCCAGAGAATGTGAAGCCACCCAGTCAGGTAAGAACTAATATATCTCCTTCCTCTCTTCACTGACAAGTCC
>NW_027770310.1:0-294 GCF_054177405.1 Leptonychotes weddellii
GCCACAGCAGCCCATGGTGTCAGGAGAGAGGACTCAGGAGGGAGTAGCGAGGAGGGAGACTCGGGAGGCGAGGGAGGTCTGGTGCCGCCGTCCGTGGGGGGAGCCCCTTATGTACCAACCCTGCAGGTAGGGACAGTGAGACACGTGACCACTTCCCTGTTGCTATTTAGTTCAGTCATCATGGGAAAAACCTCATAATGTATTAATGACTTCCCTTTTTGTGATGTCAGCTAGATTTATTAGGTTATTTGTTTATTTTTCTAAGTCAAATAAATGCCCTAAAAATTCCAGTAA
>NW_027770311.1:0-294 GCF_054177405.1 Leptonychotes weddellii
GAAAGAGGAATAATGACAATACCGACCCCACAGCATTGTTAGATAGGTGCATCGTTGGAGAGCCACTGAGAACACTGACTGGCGCGTAGTAAGCACTACACAAGTGACCTTCAAACATATGTTACAGAATGTTAGACCTAACTGAGGTACACTTGTCTTTAGCCAGAAATAAATTATATTTGAATAAAAGTTAAAAAAATACTGACTAAAACAATATTACAGGGGTGCCTGGGTGGCTTGCCTGGGCAAGTCGTGAAGCATCTGCCTTCGGCTCAGGTCACGATCCCAGGGTCC
>NW_027770312.1:0-294 GCF_054177405.1 Leptonychotes weddellii
ATGCTGGTGGTGCAGCGGGCCGTGTCCAGGTCACTGGTGTTCTGCATGGTGCGCACCACGGCTGCCACCAGCTGGGGCGAGCCCATCAGCGCCCACCGTGACGCCTCTTTCTTGGACAGCTGGTTCACAATCATGGCTGCCTTGGTCACTACCACCGGGTCCTCATCGTTGAGCAGTTTGGTGAGTTCAGGCAGGGCCCGGGTGGCCAGCTCGGCATCATCCTGGTAGTTGATGAGATGCACGATGGCTGACTTGAGCAGCTGGGACGGCTCGGCCAGCCGCTGCAGGTTGGTG
>NW_027770313.1:0-294 GCF_054177405.1 Leptonychotes weddellii
AGTGTGAAGTAACAGGGAGCTGACGGTATCCATGGGCCCAGATCTTTGAAAACACCACGCTGGGAATTTTCACTCTGTTTTGTGCCCAAAAAGGCATCGTGGAGGTCTCTACAGCTCTGGCACAGAGAGAAAGGCCAAGGAGACAAAATTACCTACTTCTTTCCTGTTCAGACAGGAATACTCAGCTTCTGTCTCTCTTATATGTTGGGTTTCTGGTAAGATTTCATCAGGAAAAATGTTTGTGCAAACGATAACAATTTGAAGCCACTGACTTGAGATAACAGGAAAAAAAAA
>NW_027770314.1:0-294 GCF_054177405.1 Leptonychotes weddellii
CCGGACATGCCAATCCTTTCTGGCAAAGGTTCTTTCTCGGGAAGGATTCATCAAGGGTTTAATCACATATAAGTGCAACCTTTTTTTTTTTTTTTAAGACAAAGCTATGCCTAGAAAAAAGCCCCATTATCTTCGGGGGTTGGGATGGTGGGTGATCCCCTCCCTCTTTCTACTTCTTGGTATTTGATTTTTTTTTTTTTTAAGATTTTATTTATTTATTTAACAGAGAGAAAGTGAGGGAGATAGAGAGAGAGAGCACGAGCAGGGGGAGGGGCAGAGGGAGAAGCAGGCTCC
>NW_027770316.1:0-3834 GCF_054177405.1 Leptonychotes weddellii
CCATCACTCAGTTACCCCATCCCCCCACCCCCCTCCCTTCTGTAATGCTCAGGTTGGTTCCCAGAGTCCAGAGTCTCTCATGGTTTGTCTCCCTCTCTGATTTCTTCCCATTCAGTTTTCCCTCCCTTCCCCTGTGGTCCTCCATGCTATTCCTTATGTTCCACATATGAGAGTTCTGGATTTTTATCAATGATTCCACCACTGGCCACCAGAGTACAACCCAGGAGAGGAAAGTTAGAAATCAATTCTTTCATAGTATAGGGCAATGAAGATTTATGATCCTTAAACTTGATCATTACAATAGACTTGATTGTTGTTTGGCACATAGTTTTTGCAGAACTTCAAAGCTCTTAGCCACTTTCTCCTTAGACTAGGCATATGCTATAATGTCCCACTAAATTCTATCAAGAGTAAAGGAGTAGTAAAATCAGTTATGGGCTTAGTCTCAAGTGTCAAGGAATACCTAGCATCTACTGTGGTCTTTGTGATTGAGATATATATATATAATTAAAATGAGAACTAGGAGTTACACATATTGATAAGTAGCAGAAGGAAAGTATTAACAGAATGTGGTCCATGGACCACTTGTATCAGAATCACCTGGCATGCCTGTTACATTGCAGATTCTTTGGTCCCATGACTTCAAAGATCTATGGTAAATCCTAGTATTACACATTTTTAAAAGATAATCATCATGCTCACCTAATTGTTGTTTTGACTGAATTATGAGAAACACTGGTTTCCAAAATGCATGCTTTTGTTAATTGTTTTTAATCTTTAGTTCAGACCACTCTGAAATAATTCTGCATTAAGAAACATGGTCTTCACACTATTTAGAGAAATCCTTTCTTGCTTGGGAAGAGCTCAGTGTGGAAACGCTCTCAGAAGAGATTGTGGATTTGTGTTCAAAATTGTATCATTCAATAATAAACTTTAGAACTCAATCCTTCACCCCAAGTTGTCTTCCAATCTGTGTAAAATCCAGATTTAGCCCATACCGTCCATTACCATATGTAACTATATACAGATCAAAGCAATGGCTGATGCTGTCAATGGCACATCAAGTTCAGGAGCTGGCCCTGAAATACTCTTCCCTGACAGAGAATGAAATAAAGGAAAGCATAACTCACAGACCAAAAGGAAGTCAATAGAAATGGTTTGCAGAGTTCTAACTTAAAACTTTATTTTGATGTTTCTAACACCTGAAATTTATTCATCCAAAATGGGGAAAAATTATGTTATTTTAAATAAGCCAAATGAGGGCGCCTGAGTGGCTCAGTTGGTTAAGCGACTGCCTTTGGCTCAGGTCATGATCCTGGAGTCCCTGGATCGAGTCCGCATTGGGCTCCCTGCTCAGCGGGGAGTCTGCTTCTCCCTCTGACCCTCCCCCCTCTCATGTGCTCTCTGTCTCTCATTCTCTCTCTCAAATAAATAAATAAATCTTAAAAAAATAAATAAAATAAAAAAATAAATAAGCCAAATTAAGCACAAACTCTATACTATATGTAGCCCCTTTATGAAGTTATAGTTTAAGTTATCACAAGAGGTTTTTTGGTATAATTCATTAATAAATATTTACACATTCTGAAAATATTTGGAATGGTGTGTGTATGTATCTATTTTAAAATAAATCTGGATTTGACCTAATGATAGGAAGACAACTAGGAATGAAATATTAGGTTTCAGAATTTACTCTGGAATGATATAATTTTGAGTGCAAATCCGTATCTCTATAGTGTCAGTGACAAAGTGATTAATTTCATTTTCATTCAAAATATGATTTCCATTCTATTGCTTAATTATTTCCTTTCAGAAACAAATGCTGAGAGGTTAAGAACATATACCCTACTGACTATTGCTGCACTTACTAGCTTACTTAGCCTTTCCATTTCTCAGTTTCCACAACTTAACAATTGAGGAGATAGTAGTACATGACTCAGGTATTGGTTAAATGGATTACTTTATTTAAAGTGGTTGAGACAGTGCCTGGCCCATAGTAGATGAAATATCAGTGCCCACAATTATTATTATTATTATTATTATTATTATTATTATATCATCATTATCATCATCATCGTAGCTTTTCAAGTTATACTTTGCAATCTTTTCTGAATTTAAAGAATAAGTGTTTTTCATAAACAATATATGTGTAAATTAAATTATCACTAAGAAAATAAATATATATTTTAATAACAAATAAGTTACTAGTGGTTTAATTCCATCCTGTTTTCTTTCTTAGTAATTGTACAAATCTTTTCATGCAATGTCTAATGAATGAGAGAAATGTGAAAACATTTCCTCCATATGGTATTGCTACAGAACAACTTCTAGGAAGAGATTTGTTCAATAATAGCACAGATGTTCTAATCTTTGTTTCCATGAGATGCCGAGATATGTCTGCTGGGAACAAAACCAGGGGGTAATTTGTGTAAATCATAGTATGTTAAGTGCATTATGTATTAAGTGTTTGTCTATTAGTGCTAGAAAAATAATGTCTTTTAAACTTCTGCAGCCTGTTGTCTACCCTGTAGCAAGAGAACTGGATTACCCTAATAAAAGACTAATGAGCAACTTAAATTCTGTGCCACACATCAACAAAAGGTTTTACAAGATAAATGTTATTCGGCATTTAGTTTTCCCTGAGAAGCAGAGAGTTTCACTGTTTCTTCTTCTGTTAGAGATTGAATAACACAGAGTGCTATTGGAGCTTAAAGCAAGCACATTTTTTGCTATCCTCTCCACATGGGCTGCCTTTACATTGTGATGTTTGGCCGTCAATTTAAATTAAATATTAAAATATACAGAGTAACGTTGCAAGCGAACCTCAACCTTCCATGAATGACCATATCTGTAATTCTTAACAGCACACATATTGTGTCAGAGCATCAGGAACCCTAGACATGTTTGTTCTTTAGGGTAGATCAGCATGTTCACCATCTATCTTCCTAATACTCCTATGGCTAGCCAATTGCTGAACTTGCATAACTAATTACAACAAAATGTTCTTTGGTATTTTGAGATTATTATTCATATGTGTTTAATTCAGCTATTCACCTTGTCATTCTACTGGCAATACGAAAAAGTATTTCTTACATAACACATCCTCCAGCTACTAGTCCACAGATATCCCACACTGCTATAAAATTATGCATTTGTTGCTTCATCTGTTTTCTGCCTGGCTTCCATTTCTGGTTCCTAGACGAAATAATAGGGTCTGCCATTCACTACAAGAGTCACTTGCTTAAGGAAATCGCATCCCTTTTCCCTGATGTTTTTAATTAGCAAAGACATAAGGTGCTTTTCTGGAAAGCCTTATCTTTCTTGCATTTCTTGCTTATTAGACAAAGTTGTTATTTTATGCATTAGATATGTTTTTAATCCAGTTGACTTCATTTTGAAGTTTTATTAAAAGTCTGCTTAACAAAATTCCTTCATTCTCAGAGTAATAAATGAAACTCATTTCTTGGTAAAAGGCGAAATTATACTGTATCTCTTTAAAATCCTCTTTTTTAGGGGATCTTGGGTAGCTCAGTCAGTTAAGCATCTGACTTTATTTTGGCTCAGGTCATGACCTCAGGGTTGTGAGATAGAGCTCCACGCTGGGTGTGGAGCCTGCTTAAGATTCTCTCTCTCCTGGGCGCCTGGGTGGCTCAGTCGTTAAGCGTCTGCCTTCGGCTCAGGTCATGATCCCAGGGTCCTGGGATCGAGTCCCACATCGGGCTCCCTGCTCGGCAAGAAGCCTGCTTCTCCCTCTCCCATTCCCCCTGCTTGTGTTACTGCTCTCGCTATCTCTCTCTCTGTCAAATAAATAAATAAAATCTTTAAAAAAAAAAA
>NW_027770317.1:0-294 GCF_054177405.1 Leptonychotes weddellii
CAGTTCAGGTGTCCCTTCCTCATTCCCTGGCTTCCAGACTTGGTCAAATTCTTGTAGTAGGTTCTTATAAGGCCACACCCCTTTTTTGCAGGCACCATCCTCATCCCAATCTCCTTCCCTCTTCCCTATACTGTAGTGGCTGGAAATACTCAATGCTCAACTTCTCAACCTCTTTTAGAGTTAGGAGTGGCTACAGACACTGTTAGAGCCAACAAAATTGAGAAGTTTTCTAGGGGCTTCTGGGAGACCTTATTTCTTCCCAATACAAAAGACAGACATTATTGGCTTTACCTC
>NW_027770318.1:0-294 GCF_054177405.1 Leptonychotes weddellii
ATATATATATATATATATATATATATATTACCACATTTTCTTTATCCATTCATCAGTTGATGGACATTCGGGCTCTTTCCATAATTTGGCTCTTTCCATAATTTGTTGATAATGCTGCTATAAACATTGGGGTACATGTGCCCCTTTGAATCACTACATTTGTATCTTTGGGGTAAATACCCAATAGTGCAATTGTTGAGTGGTAGAGTAGCTCTATTTTTAACTTTTTGAGGAAACTCCATACTGTTTTCCAGAGTGGCTGCACCAGTATGCATTCCCATCAACAGTGTAAGA
>NW_027770319.1:0-294 GCF_054177405.1 Leptonychotes weddellii
TAATGATGTAATGTATGGGGATTAACATAAGAATAAAAAAAAAAAGAGTGGTAGGGAGACAAGATTTTTGGTTTGGTTTGTGTGGTTTTAAATTTCCATCAGGGCTAGAAATGTGCTTACAGAGGCATTGCAGGTGGATAACTCAGTGTTATAAAGGACAGGATTTTCAAAGTTTTTTGCTTGATGGTAATAAAGAGGCGAACCTGGTTATTTCTGAAGGGCTTTGTCTTGGGTTTTCCATTTTGGCTCTTTAACTTCTGGCCACCATAGCTTGGATGCTCCTTCCTGTTTCTA
>NW_027770320.1:0-294 GCF_054177405.1 Leptonychotes weddellii
CCCACGGCCAGGCTGCGGGCCCGGTGCTGGGGCTGAGCGACAGCCAAGACACACCCTGCCCTCAAGGGCCCACCAGCTGACTGGGAGACCACCCACTGGAAAGGCCTCGACACAGTGGCTCAAGTGCCCCCAGGGCCACGATGCCCATCCACACGGCCACGCCTGCACCCCAAAACACAAACCACTAACTGGGGATTCAAAGCCATATGACAGCACGGCAATGAATTAACTCTAACTTCTGGGAGGGGAAAAAAATGCTAGGCAGTCCGGAGGGCCGGTCAGTGGCCCAAGCTA
>NW_027770321.1:0-294 GCF_054177405.1 Leptonychotes weddellii
AGACAGGTGATCCCCAGTGTGCATCAAACCCCTCCAAATCCTGGGCTGAGTCCTGCGCAGACCATGCCTGGGGGAGACGGCAAGGGGCCCAGCCGCAGGCAACAGCAGGAAGGTTTCGAGAGCTGAGCAACCATTCTGCGGCTGCCCACCACAGTGGTGGGGAGAGAATCTGGAATTGGAGTCCTGTCAACTTAGAGGGCCTTGGGGAACATCTTTGGTTTTCCACTAAAAGCCTAGAGAGGCCATGCCTTAAGAGCAAAGCCTACATCGTGAGAGTGAGAGCAAGGCTGAGAC
>NW_027770322.1:0-294 GCF_054177405.1 Leptonychotes weddellii
TGTATTTGGAGCCTGGACCTTTCCAGAGGTGATCAAGGTCAAATGCCATCTTAAGTGGGGGCCTAATCCAAAGGGGTGGTGTCCCTATGTAAGGGGAAGAGGCCCAAAGGAGGCACACGTGGAGAAAAAGTCATGTGAGGACAGTGGGAAGGCAGCTGTGCACATGGCAGGGAGAGGCCTCGGGAGAAACCAACTCTGTCGGCACCTTAATTTGCACTTCCAGCCTCCAGAACCATAAGAAAAGTAATTTCTGTTATTTCTGTTGTGTAACCCACCAAATCTGTGACACATGAA
>NW_027770323.1:0-294 GCF_054177405.1 Leptonychotes weddellii
ATTGTTAGGTCATTGATAGCTCTGCTTTTTTTTTTTTTTTAAGTAGGATTATCTGTTTCTGCCATTCTTTCAGTTGGTTGGAATATTTCTGAAGGTTTCTTAATAGTATATATATGTTTATAACGGGTTTATCTTTTCTTCCTTTATTCTTTTTATGCACATATAATGTCAGTCATCTGTGTCTTGTGATATCTTTTTTAAATCTTTACTTTGTAAGATGTTAATATATTGCTGTCCCAATTTTCTTTTTGTTCATGATTGCCTGGTATATATTTTTATCTACTTTTATTGTCA
>NW_027770324.1:0-294 GCF_054177405.1 Leptonychotes weddellii
AAAAGGCACATTCAGGATAATTTAAGAAGGGTTGAATAGAGGGATTGTTTACAAATAAGGGCTTCCTTTGTCAATAGGAGGGGTGCCTGACTGGTTGGGGGCGGGTAGCCGCACACCTGGGTGGTTCAGTCAGTTAAGCATGACTTCAACTCAGGTCATGATCTGCTCAGGTCACTTCCACTCAGGTCTGACTTCCGCTTGGGGTCCTGGGGTCGAATTTCGTGTGGAGCCCCCCCGCCCCGGGCTCCCCTCTAGGCAGGGAATCTGCTTCTCCCTCTTCCTCTGCCCCTCCCC
>NW_027770325.1:0-294 GCF_054177405.1 Leptonychotes weddellii
ACTGAGCCACCCAGGCCCCACTGTTGCACATTGTTCTTTAAATGGCCCATAGTTGGGTTTTATGTACTTAAGCAGTCTTACAAACATTCTCTTTCAATTGGATCATTTTCTTTGTTGACATGGAACATAATGTACTGATGAATTTATGTTTAAAAATTCTACCATCTTACTAAATACTTTGGTCTTATCTACTCTGTTCGTCTCTCCTTTCTGACCTTTTTTTAAATTGATTTTTTTTATTATGTTATGTTAATCACCATACATTACATCATTAGTTTTTGAGGTAGTGTTCCA
>NW_027770326.1:0-3834 GCF_054177405.1 Leptonychotes weddellii
GTACTCCTTCGGATCCCTACATTTGTATCTTTGGGATAAATACCCAGTGGTGCAATTGCTGGATCGTATGGTAGCTCTATTTTCAACTTTTTGAGGAACCGCCATACTGTTTTCCAGAGTGGCTGCACCAGCTTGCATTCCCACTGAGAGAGAGGGGCAGAAGGTATATTGGAGCAAATTATACTTTATATATACTGAAGAACACACATAACTTATAAGATGAGTGGGTGTTTAGGAGACAAGGAGAAATGGTACACTAATGATGAAGTTTTACTTTTATTTATTTTTAAAGTATTTATTTTTTTTATCTGAGAGAGAGAGAGAGATCACAAGCAGGAGGGAGGGGTAGAGGCAGAAGCAGGCTCCCTGCTGAGCAGGGAGCCCAATGAGGGGCTCCATCCCAGAACCCCGGGATCATGACCTGAGCCGAAGGCAGACGCTTAACCGACTGAGCCACCCAGGCACCCTGATGAAGAGTCTTAAATTTTATTGTCTGTTATTTACTGACACAGATGTATTATAATCGTGCTGTAACATTGTAACTTTATTTTTTCTCTTTGGAGTTTTTCATACTTTTTATTTTATATATTTGAACCAAATTATTAGATGTACACACATTTATTCTGTACATTTTCCTGCTGAATTGATCTCTTGTAATTTTGATGTGTCCTCTAAAACTCCAGCAAGGCTTTCTCCTTAATGACTTATTCTTCATTTCTGATATTAATAAAGCTATACCAGATTTTTCCATCCTACAACTTGCAGCCTTTTCTGTTTTCCTAGGTTTTAGATATGTTCACTTATAAATCACATATAGTTGTGTTTTAATTTTATCCAGTATGAAAACATTGCCTTTTAATTTTAGTATTTTGCTTTATCTTTTAATTTTTATTTTTTGTTTCAAGTTTTTATTTAAATTCTAGCTAGTTAACCTACAGTGCAATATTGGTTTCAGGAGTAGAATTCAGTGATTCATCACTTACATATAACACCCAGTGCTCATCACAACAAGGGCCCTCCTTAATACCCATCACCCATCTAGCCCATCCCCCACCCACTTCCATCCATCACCCCTCAGTTTGTTCTCTAGTTAAGAGTCTTTTATGGTTGGGGCGCCTGGGTGGCTCAGTTGGTTGGGCGACTGCCTTCGGCTCAGGTCATGATCCTGGAGTCCCTGGATCGAGTCCCACATCGGGCTCCCTGCTCAGCAGGGAGTCTGCTTCTCCCTCTGACCCTCCCCCCTCTCATGTGCTCTCTCTCTCATTCTCTCTCTCAAATAAATAAATAAAATCTTTAAAAAAAAAAAAAAGAGTCTTTTATGGTTTGCTTTCCTCTTTTATTTTTGTTTCCCTTCCCCTATATTCATCTGTTTTGTTTCTTAAATTCCACATATGAGTGAAATCATATGGTATTTATCTTTCTCTGACTGACTCATTTTGCTTAGCATTATACACTCCAACCACATCATTGCAAATGGCACGATTTCATTCTTTTGATGGTTGAATAATATTCCATTGTATATGTACCACATCTTCTTTATGCATTCATTATTGATGGGCATTTGGGTTCTTTCCATAATTTGGCTATTGTTGATAATGCTGCTATAAACATCAGGGTGCATGTGCCCCTTTGAATCAGTACTTTTGTATCCTTTGGATAAATACCTAGTAGTATAATTGCTGGGTCATAGGGTAGTTCTATTTTTAACTTTTTGGGGAACTTCCATACTGTTTTCCAGAGTGGCCGCACCAGTTTGCATTTCCACCAATAGCATGTGAGGGTTTCCCTTTCTCCACATCTTCACCAACATCTGTAGTTTCCCGTGTTGTTAATTTCAGCTATTCTGACAGGTGTGAGATGAATCCCATTGTGGTTTTGATTTGTATTTCCCTGATGCCGAGTGATGTTGAACATCTTTTCATGTGTCTGTTAGCCATCTGGATGTCTTCTTTGGAAAAATGCCTGTTTTTGTCTTCCGCCCACTTCTTAACTGGATTACTTATTTTTTGGGTGTTGAGTTTGGTAAGTTCTTTATAGATTTTGCTTTAAATTAATGACCTTATTGAGTGCTTTCTCTTTGTCCTGTATAGTCCTTATAATATTTTATCTACTTTTTGTCCTTTTTTGCACTGTTGGTTATTTTTATAATTGTGTTTTATGGAGTAACTTCTTAGTTATATGTTCTTTCGTTATTCTTTCAATGACTACCAGCATTCTTCTTTTATCAAAGTATGATATTAATGATTAATTTTATCCTTTTCCAAGAATACTACAAGGACCTTGTAAACCTTACTCTCCATTTACCCCTTTTCTGATATTATTTTCGTATGTTTTAATTCTCTATATATTCTATAAAGCTTTATTATTATTTTATAATATTGTTAATATTCATTGGGATTTACCCAGATTTTTATCTTTTCCATTGCTCTTCATAATGTCCTATATTGTAAAACTACCACCAAAGATTTTTTTTTTTTCTGACTGAAGATTACCATCTATTATTTCCTTTAGGGGAATCTGCTGGCGAGAACTCTATCAGTTTAGTTTGAGCAAAAAATGTCTTTATTTCACTTTCATTTTTGAAAGATACTTTCTGGGTACATAATTTTAGCATTGTAGTTACTTTTTTCAACATATGTAATATGTCATTCTGGTCTTGTCTGGTTTCTATTTACCTATTGAGAAGTGAGATTTTCATCTAATTGTTGTCCCTTGGAAGGTAATTTGTCTTTTTTCTTAGGTTATTTTTGATATTTACTAATTATCTTGTAATTGTCAGTTTTACTATGATGGGCCTGTTTTCCTTCTTAAATATCCTGCTCAGTGTTCATCCTGATTCTTGAATCAGTAACTTTATATCTTTCAACAGTATTATAAAATTCTCAGCCATTAACTCTCCTTACAGTGTTTCTACTCATTTTCTTCTTTTCACCAATTCTAACTAGTTAACTTTTCTCATGATATCCCCTGCATCTTTTAATCTTCTGTATTTTACATCCTTTTGTTTCTCTGTGATTCCTTCTGTATAATTTTTCTGACTTATTGTACATTTTACTATTTCTGTCTTCATGTGTATCTATTATTTTACCTATTTAGTTCTTCCTTTTGGTTACTGTATTTTTAAATTCTAGACTTTTTATTTGGTTTTATTTAAAGTTCAAATTCTTACTTGAAATTTTAATCTTATTTTTATATCATTCAACATAATAAGCATTGTTCATTTAAAGTCTGTGCCTGATAATTGCAAAATCTGAAGCCTCTATGGGTCTTTTTCTTTTGTGTGTTGTCTTTCTTCTATGTTGGCTTATCTCTTCATGTGATTAACTTTTTATTGTGACATTTATCTGCAAACTGGTTTGCAAAATAATTTGAGACCTCAGATGATAGATGATGTTAGCTCCCTAGAAGGAATTTAAATTGGGCTTTGTTTTTGTTGATTTCCTGCTAGGTCCCTAAGAACATTAGTCACAAGGATTACCTTAATCAGATTTCAGAGACTAAGATCACTTGAAACTGAGCGGCGGTCATTATGAAGAACTATTAACTCTAGACTCTTAGGTTCCAAACCTTTGGAATTTTACTAGTCAGGGCTCAATGAGGAAAGCAAAACTACTATGAGTCATGAGATAAGAGAGTTATCAAAGGAATTTGATACCACCTATTGGAGCAAATTATACTTTATATATACACCAATTAGAATGGCAAAAATGGACAGGGAAAGAAACAACAAATGTTGGAGAGGTTGTGGAGAAAGGGGAACCCTCTTACACTGTTGGTGGGAATGCAAGTTGGTACAGCCACTTTGGAAAACAGTGTGGAGGTTCCTCAAAAATT
>NW_027770327.1:0-294 GCF_054177405.1 Leptonychotes weddellii
CTCTCTCTCTCTCTCTCTTTCTCTCTCTTTCAAATAAATAAATAAAATCTTTAAAAAAGAAAAGTAAAAGATTCAAATTTTGGTTTTCAATTAGTAACTATGTAACTATAGGTCATCCAGATTTTTAGCTATTATTTCCTCATCTGGTGAAATGGAGACAATGCCTATCCAATAGGCTAATAAAGTTAAATATCATGTGAATGCCTAGCATAGTATAGAGAATTAAACGAATATATTCTACTTTCAGAAATTTTCAGTATTTAATCTTTGAAATAATGGTTGGATGGAGGAATA
>NW_027770328.1:0-294 GCF_054177405.1 Leptonychotes weddellii
AGAGTCCTAGGATCGAGTCCCGCATCGGGCTCCCTGCTCAGCGGGAAGCCTGCTTCTCCCTCTTCCTGCCACTCCCCCTGCTTGTGCGCGCTCTAACAACTAAATAAAATCTTTAAAATATATATATAAATTTTCTCCCTTTAACCCAGAACAGACCAAGAGCCTCCAAGTGAACACACAAGAAACATGGGGCCAGTCATAGAAATCAGATGAGTGTGTTCATGGTTTATTTGGTTTATCATGGTTTTGGCCACTACGTAGCTTTTTAATTGATTTTGCTCTGAGTCATACATG
>NW_027770329.1:0-294 GCF_054177405.1 Leptonychotes weddellii
CTGAGGGTTCTAGAGGGGAGGGGGGTGGGGGGATGGGTTAGCCCGGTGATGCGTATTAAGGAGGGCATGTATTGCATGGAGCACTGGGTGTTATTCGCAAACAATGAATCATGGAACACTACATCAAAAACTAATGATGTAATGTATGGTGATCAACATAACAATGAAAAATTTAAAAAAAAAGAAAGAAATCTGCCCTCTAGAATTTTTCAGAAATCTTCCCTCTAGGATGCCAGGGAAAGCTGTTCATGGGGCAGTGTCTCACCTACAAAACCACCATCTGATGTGATGCCA
>NW_027770330.1:0-294 GCF_054177405.1 Leptonychotes weddellii
AGAGTTGTTGCTGTTCTTTTCTTCGATCTCCTGTTGAGTTTATAGGTGTTCAGAATGGTTTGATCCCTATCCAGCTGAATTCCTGAGAGGAGACAAAATCCAGTTCTCCTACTCCTCCGCCATCTTGCTCCCCCCCTATGGTAAATCATTTTCAAGAGCACTTCAACATACTTGCCCTTAACTTTCAACAGAGAATTTATTGAACAATTCACAAAACTGCATGAGAGTTACCTTGTAGCTCAGCCAGAGAACTACAAGGCCACATCAGTTAAACCTTGGCATTTCTTATCTAAC
>NW_027770331.1:0-294 GCF_054177405.1 Leptonychotes weddellii
GCTTGGTCATTGACAATAAGAAATGTGACAAGTTGATTTATTTTATGTGGAGGAAAAGTTCCTCCCAGGAAAACTAATGGTAACATTCGCTCAGCACAGTCAAGCAATGATGTTTCTTTAGTGTAATGGGTTAGTTCTACGAAACACAAAGAAAATCCTTTATGCTTGCATATGGAGACCTGTACAAGAACAGTTTCTGTTGGATTATTTGTTAGTATTTTAAAAATTGGGCACAATTAAAAAGGAATGAAATCTTGCCATTTGCACAAATGTGGATGGAACTGGAGGGTGTTA
>NW_027770332.1:0-294 GCF_054177405.1 Leptonychotes weddellii
CTGTGTATCCGTCAGGCCTGCGCAGCCAGGAAGGGATGCACCAGGGTTCAGGTAAAGAGTAAAGTGGGGAGAAGATATAAAATGCCTACATAACTATGACTGCATAATGCGAAAATGATACATTCGTCATGAGAAGGAAACAGTTGGATTTGTCCCAGAATTGGGAGTAAAGGTGTTTTTTCTCTTTAACTTAGAATTATATAAAGACAGAATGTTTGTGTAAAAGAGAATACAAGTTTTTACAGGAAATCAGTGGCGTTCTTTGCTTCCCTCCTGCAGCTTAATTGCTTACAC
>NW_027770333.1:0-294 GCF_054177405.1 Leptonychotes weddellii
ATGGTTCAAGTTCTGGTGGAAGAATGGCAGAATTTTGGTTTTCAAACTTCCCCTTTTTCTATCAAATACCAGATAAACTAGCCAGGATAATAAAGTTAAAGCAAATAAGCAAACTTGGATGACATCTTAAACAGAACGTTGTGACAGGAAATCCCCCCAGAAAACAGGTGTCAGGAGCAGCAAATCACCTAGAAGACAGCAAGAGCAGAGGGTTTTAAAATCAGTGGGGCAAATATTCTGATAAGGGAATGATGGGTCCTACAAGGCACAGAATTCAGAAATAGAAAACATTTA
>NW_027770334.1:0-294 GCF_054177405.1 Leptonychotes weddellii
GCCCTGAACTGATTAAAAGGGCAAATCTTATCTAAAACAACAACAACAACAAAAGACAAAGCTACTACCCTCTCCTCAAAGCTTCAGAGTGGTTCCTGTCTCAATGCAAGTGACACGCCCGTGCGTCCTCCCGCCCGGCCCCAGTCGTCACTTCCGGTATGCTCTCTGCCAGCCCTGGCCCCCGGGCCTTCTCCCAGCAGCACAGCATGCTCAGCACTCAAGTGTCCCACAAGCCAGTGGTTTTGCTCCCTATCCTGCCATGCTCCGGCCTCCTTCAGGCTGGATGCAGCGCGC
>NW_027770335.1:0-294 GCF_054177405.1 Leptonychotes weddellii
CTGGCCCCGAGAGTGACCTGTCCTGTGTTGGGGTGAGGGCTCCCGGCCAGGACACCTGGACTCATGGGGCCGTGTCTCTAAGCTCTTGGTGGCTGAGGCTGCTGGGTGCCCCACACCAGCCGGCTGATGCTGCACCCCTCCTGGCTCCCTGCCACCTGGTGCTGACCCGGGTTCGACGGGGCTTGGTATGGTCACCTGTTGCTGCTCCTGTGGCCACAGCTCCTCATGAAGCGTTTCGGCAGTCTCAGGGGGAACAAGAAGCACAAGGACCCAAACCGGAGCACTGAGAGGCGC
>NW_027770336.1:0-294 GCF_054177405.1 Leptonychotes weddellii
CAGGCTTCCTGCTGAGCAGGGAGCCCGATGTGGGGCTCGATCCCAGGACCCTGGGATCATGACCTGAGCTGAAGGCAGCTGCTTAATGACTGAGTCACCCAGGCGCCTTCCAGATTTCAAGATATACTACAAAGTTATAGTAATCACAACAGTATGGTACTGGCACAAAAACAGACACAAAGACAAATGGAACAGAATAGAGAGCCCAGAAATAAATGCAGGCTTTTGTGGTTAATTAATCTACAGCAAAGGAGGCCAGAATATACAATGGGGAAAAGATTGTCTCTTTAAAAA
>NW_027770337.1:0-3834 GCF_054177405.1 Leptonychotes weddellii
GGGACTCGATCCCGGGACTCCAGGATCATGACCTGAGCCGAAGGCAGTCGCTTAACCAACTGAGCCACCCAGGTGCCCTCTTGAAGGTACTTGATTTCACTTAAAAGCAGGTGCTCTCACTGATGACCTTGCTTCCCACGGCACTGAGAAAACGGATTCCACAAGAAGAGAGCTGGCCCAGGCCCCGTCCCCTCCCCCCACCGCAGGGCAGCTGTGTGCGGAGCCCCCCCTCCCCCCCGGTCCTGTCATCGCAAATGAACCATGTCTCTGCTCATGCAGGTACCACATCCCGCTCCCGCTGACCTAGGAAGGGAGCTGCTCCTGGAATTCTTCCTCTCCCTCTGGCAGCAGCCCTTCTTCCCTCACCCTGGGTCATCCCCGGCCTCATCACCCATAGGCTGTTAGTCCTTCCATTCTAAAGACAGAACTACTTCGTCCTCCAGTGACCACCCCATTTCTTTGCTCCTCTTTATAGAAAAACTTCTCAGAGAGTAGCCGACGCTTCATCTATCAAATTCCTTACTCCAGTCAGAATTCACCACACCCACTACAGCAACATGGCTTTTGTCAAGGTCACTAACGACCTCCTCTTTGCTAAACTGGATTGTCCATTCTCGGGCCTTGCCTTCCTAAGGGATCCCAGCATCTGATCCGGCTGGTCATTTCCTCCATCCGCAACACTCGAGTGGCCTCTAGGATGACATACTCTCCTGGTTTCTCTTCTACTGTGCCAGTCCCTCGTTCTCCCTCTGTCTCCTTTGCTGGCTGCTCATCTTCTCATCTAGAATGACCATTTCACAGGTGATAAAACTGAGGACTAAAGATGCCCTGTGGCTCACCCAAGTTTATAAGATCAATACATTGTAGAGCTAGAATTTGTCCTCAGGTATGTTTGACTCCAAAACCTGTGAGACGAACCATAAGTCTACTGCCTTAATAACAGGTTCTGTAAGATCTTAAAAATTTCTCACTGAGTTTTTAGACGAGGAAGTGTCTCATATGGTTTCAAGTGGGCGTGATATACAAGTCTTTGGAGGGAAGGCACTGTACCAATCCAGAGTGGCTGTGTTTTTGTTTTGATGTTGTTTTCTTCTTTCCAAGTGCGAGGATGCTATAAAGTGCCACCAACCTAGCAGCCACCTTGTATAAATCAACATGCAGCGTTTAGATTAGCAATACAGAGGCCTGGAGAGCTCCTTACTCTTTTACCCATGAAGCACTGCCCAAGACAGTGGCTCCATACCATTTTATCCCACCAGGGGGCACACAAGAACCGTCATATGGGCAGAGCCTTGCCCCTTTGCCCACGTGGTGCCAGAGTGGAAGAATGGTCAAGTAATCTCGGACAGGGCAACAAGGGATTAGAAAAATCTTCATTTGTGCTCTGGGTCCGACACTTTCGGCTGTGGAATGTGAAATGCGATAATCTCCCCTCTCTGAGGCCCAGTTACCCAATCTGTAATAAGAGAAGGGGTTGGTATAGATCAGTGGTGCTCAACCTTGGAAACGATAGAACTTCCCACATGTAAAAGCTCTTTAAAAAAATACAAATGTCTAGGCCCACCTCAAGAAATAGTGATTTAATCAGTCTGGCGTGCAGCCTGATCATCTGAATATTTTAAATTTCTGCAGGTGATTCTGATGGTTAGCCAGGGTTGAAGACTTCTGGTCTGGAGCAGTACTAGGTTTGAGTCCCAGAACCACCACTTACTAGCTGAATGACCTGGTCAGGTTACTTAACCTCGCTGAGCCTCAGTGTATCAACTTGTAAAAACAGCTAACAGTGTCCGAATTGTAGGGTTCTTATAAGGATTAGAAATATCAAATCTAAAGTATCTGGCTTAAGGGCGCCTGGGAAGCTCAGTCGGATGAACATTTGCCTTCGGCTCAGGTCCCAGGACCCTGGGATCAAACCCCCACATTGGGCTCCCTGCTCAGCGGAAAGTCTGCTTCTCCCTCTCCCTTTGCTTATCCCCCTGCTTGTGCTCTCTCTCTGTCAAATAAATAAAATCTTTAAAAAATAAAGTATCTGGCTTTAATTAAGAACAGCATATTATTATGCCTCATGAGAGGAAAAGAATCATAGAAGTGCCATAGGATCCAGTAATTCCACTATTGGGTATTTACCCAGGGAAAACAAAAACACTAACTCAAAATATATGCAGCGCTATGTTTATTGTAGCATTATTAACAATAGCCATGGAAACTGTCCATCAGTAGATGAATGGATAAGGAAAATGTGGTGTATATATACAGAATAGAATATTACACAGCCATAAAAAAGGATGAAATCATGCCATTTGAGACAACATGGAAGGATCTAGAGGGTATTATGCTAAGTACAACAAGTCAGGCTGAGAAAGACCTATGATTCCACTCATAAATGGAATTAAAAAATAAGTAAACAAAAACCAGAATCAGAACTATAAATACAGAGAACAAACTGATGGTTGCTGGGGGTGGGGGTGGGCAAAATGGGTGAAGGGGAGGAGATATAGGCCTCCCGCTACCGAGTGCAGTTAAGGAATGCAGTCAATGACATTGTGATCGCGATGTAATGGGACAGATAGTAGCTTTACTTGTGAGCATAGCCTATGTATGAACTTGTCAAATCGCTATGCTGGACACCTGAAAATAATGTAACTGTGTGTCAACTATACGCAAAAAAAAAAAAGGATCAAATAACAATTTAGTCGACAAATACTCGGGTATATATAACGTGCTAGGAACCATTCTAAGTTCTGTATTCTTCTACAATCCCACTTAAGGGAAAGCTCAATATTTTCTCTCTATATAAGCAGGCTACCACTTGCTGTTTTATGGAGAAGGTTTTTTGGTTTTGTTTTTATTTCAATGGTGAGAAGGAGACTTTGAAGAGAGTATACTTTAAATACATTACCATGGCATCCAAGAGGTGCTCCTCTCCGATCTCCCTTAGCTGGCTGACAGGGTCCACCACAGTGTTGCTGAGGCAGGATCCCCCCAGCTGCTCCTAGCCGCTGACTGAGCTCAGCAGAGGTACTAGGTTTGGGCCATTTCTGCCCAGCATGGGAATCCCCTATTGGGCAGTCTTTGCTAGAGTATTCCTCTTTGACCAAACCAGGGCTTTCTGAGAACTGCCCAGTAGTTTGGGGGCTCTTCCAACCTTTTAAATATTAGACTTTGAGTTAGCAATTTTCCATGGGACAATTTACTCTTAAACCTTTCTAACACACTTAAAGATCTCAGACGTGGAATGTGAACTGCTTTTGAGAACTATTGTCAAATGTTTGAGTTCTGTTGCTCAGATGAACCTGCACTTTTTGCTTTCAATTTGATCCAGTGTCCACTGGCCAGGAATAACCTAACAGTGCCCGCGAGAAAGATGAGATAAGGACTCATTTCAAAGGGGGAGAGACCAAGCACAGCTGAAGATTTTATGGCTGAGTCAAGTTCCTTCCAATTCGAGAAAATTTTCTTAATCTTTGATTTAAACATTATAAAAATAATAGATGTACATTATGGAACATATAAAAAAGTGTGATGAGTAGAAAAACAACCACATCAGTACAACTGCTAGCCAGAAGTATATACTGTCAGCACTTTGATGCGTACTTTTCATTTAGTGCTTTAACTATACCATATGCATAGTTTTTTGTTTTTTGTTTTTTTTTAAGATTTTATTTTTTTATTTGCGAGAGAGAGAATGAGAGACAGAGAACATGAGAGGGAGGAGGGTCAGAGGGAGAAGCAGACTCCCTGCTGAGCAGGGAGCCTGATGTGGGACTCGATCCCGGGACTCCAGGATCATGACCTGAGCCGAAGGCAGTCGCTTAACCAACTGAGCCACCCAGG
>NW_027770338.1:0-294 GCF_054177405.1 Leptonychotes weddellii
GAAATGAGTCATAATTATGAATATACATGCATATATATCATCCAATAAAGCTACCTGCTCTCCACATGTATTAGAATAATTAAGCCCTTGAAAATAGGATTTCCAGTGGCCCCACAAATCCAGCAACAGCTTACAAATGCATTACAATACCTCATTTCTGCTAACAATTATTGTGATGTACTGGGATAACTTGTCCAAGCAAAACCTTTCTCTAAAGATAGAAATGGAACTTAATAACAGTTTCATTAGTTCATGTTAATTTGAGGCTTTGAGAAAAATGTACTGGTGTCCTAA
>NW_027770339.1:0-294 GCF_054177405.1 Leptonychotes weddellii
ACTAAGTAAGAAAGGTGTTACTATTGTATGTTTCCTTAAAAAGGAAATAACCTGATTATTATTGCCAATTTTATATGTAAGAAATGGTGATTCTAAAAAAAAAAAAAAAGTGCTGATTCGGATTTGTCCAAGGTTAGTGTTAGAGACAGGAAATGCATTTTCTTTCTTTCTTTCTTTCTTTTCTCTCTTTTAAAGATTTAATTTTATTTTTTTTAAGTAATGGATTAATCTCTGCCTCCAATGTAGGGCTTGAATCCACAACCCCAAGATCAAGAGTCACATGCTCTCCCAACT
>NW_027770340.1:0-294 GCF_054177405.1 Leptonychotes weddellii
ATGGTTCAAGTTCTGGTGGAAGAATGGCAGAATTTTGGTTTTCAAACTTCCCCTTTTTCTATCAAATACCAGATAAACTAGCCAGGATAATAAAGTTAAAGCAAATAAGCAAACTTGGATGACATCTTAAACAGAACGTTGTGACAGGAAATCCCCCCAGAAAACAGGTGTCAGGAGCAGCAAATCACCTAGAAGACAGAAAGAGCAGAGGGTTTTAAAATCAGTGGGGCAAATATTCTGATAAGGGAATGATGGGTCCTACAAGGCACAGAATTCAGAAATAGAAAACATTTA
>NW_027770341.1:0-294 GCF_054177405.1 Leptonychotes weddellii
GTGTGAGTGTGAAGCAGGCCCCTGCAGGCCGCAGGCTCAGAGGTGGTCAGCCGCAGCATTATTTACACTCCTGAAACGACAGCCTGCGATTTGTCGTAAAAAGTGGCGAGTGGGCTCAGGGAGGCCTGGAGGGGCTGGGCTGACTCCAGAGTGTTGCAGAGCAGGAGGAATTTGACTCAGGGCGTGAAGGACAGGCCGGAGTTAGAGAAAGGTGCAGGAGCGGCCCACCGAGCTGACCCGTGCGTCTCCAGGGGCATCTACTGACCTGCATGCAGCGCGCAGGCGGCCCCCGGA
>NW_027770342.1:0-294 GCF_054177405.1 Leptonychotes weddellii
GTGAAGGCTATGCACGAGTAATAGATTATCAAGGTAATAGAGGCTATATTGACGAAAATGCAAAACTTGTCACGCCTTTAATCTATGATAGTGTAGAACCTTTTGAAAACGGTATGGCTAAAGTTCGCCAAAACTTTAAATATGGCATCCTCGATAAAAACTTGCAACAATTAGTGCCAAATGACTATGAATACATAGGAGAGTTTAATGAGGGCTTAGCTACTGTACAAAAGCAGTTTGTCTACGATGAACCCAATGATGCTGGATGGGATGTCGAGGACAAATACGGCTATA
>NW_027770343.1:0-294 GCF_054177405.1 Leptonychotes weddellii
ATCTCTCTTCACCTCCACTGCCAACACCCAAGTCCTAGCACCATCATTTCTTACCCTGATGCTGGAAATAGCTCTCTATCAAGCTCTCTCCCGAATTCCCAATTCAACAGCCAGAGTGGTCATTTTGAAATGGAAAAATCTGCTGATATCTCACCCTTGCTTAAAATCCTTAATAACTCAGGATAAAGCATTCATATAACCCTTTAGGGTTTTGCATAACTGAGCAGCTGTAATTTTTGGAAAACCACCCTCATCTCAGGAGAGTCCCCACTACTGCACTGCTTAGCCCCTCTC
>NW_027770344.1:0-294 GCF_054177405.1 Leptonychotes weddellii
GGATTTTGGATGGAGGGACTCAGAAAGAGACAGTACTCCTTCCCCTGGGAAGCTATCAGTGGTGAGTGCTATATGCCTGGTATGCCTGGGGCCACTTCTCCTTCTCTTCTACACCTCCCTCACCTCTCACTTAGGTCAACTACTATGATGCTGAGATTGGGGAATGCCTTTGCTAACTTCTGCCCTAGGCCCTCAGAGCCAAGCCACCCTTCCACTTGTTAACATTTCCCAGCTCTTTGAGATACCCTAGGACAATTCATCGACATCTATGAAAGACTGACACCCATATTTCCC
>NW_027770345.1:0-294 GCF_054177405.1 Leptonychotes weddellii
TCGTTTTGCTTTCTTTTCTCTGTGGTAGTGCTGCAACCACCCCCACCCCTCACCCCTGCCTCCCTCTGTTGGGAGCAACGTGAGACCCTGGCCATGCAGCCATCCACTCTGAACTGGCTGAAATTCTTTCTCTTTAGGGAGAAGAATATATATTTTACTATATAGCCCTTGCTGTACTATTTTATTTTTGCTTTTTTTCCTTTGAGGTAGGAAAATCTACTGGTAGGTAGCCACCTCTGTAGCTTTGATTTCTTTTTTTTTTTTTAAAGATTTTATTTATTTATTTGACAGAGA
>NW_027770346.1:0-294 GCF_054177405.1 Leptonychotes weddellii
CCGTTGTCTTGCAAGCACTTCCTGCCGGTCGCCAAAGGGGTCAGATGATGGAGTGTGACTCAGCACCGCCACCACCACTGGAGGGCTAGACCTCTGAGGGTGTGGCGTTGATGACAACGCCTCAGGAGAAACATTGCTGCAGACGAAGAACAAGTTCTTTTTAAAACCAGTGCCATTTCGCAGTAACTGTTTTTAGCAGAAGGATAAGACATGGTCGCTTGTGCCTAATGACCTTAAGTATGAGCAGAAACACAAAGACTGACACCGAAACAAGCGATTCCAGGTCAGGTCAGG
>NW_027770347.1:0-294 GCF_054177405.1 Leptonychotes weddellii
AAAGAGATAATCTGTAAATGGGCAGTTGAAGCCCAATCCTTAAATCCAATTCTGGAGACCTGGTATTATATGAGGCGTGCATGGCTTGGAATATTAAGCCTAATGCATTGTGTTGTGTTACAGACTGGGGTAACACATGGGATGTGGGCAACGTGCAGTGGAGATAAAGAGGAGTTGAAGAGGGGGGAGGAGCAAGATGACGAGAAGTAGGAGACCTGGATTTCATCTGGTCCCAGGAATTCAGCTGGATAGAGATCAAACCATTCTGAACACCTACCAACTCAACAGGAGATC
>NW_027770348.1:0-3834 GCF_054177405.1 Leptonychotes weddellii
TTTTTTTAAAGATTTTATTTATTTATTTGAGACAGAGAGAATGAGAGAGAGAGAGCACATGAGAGGGGGGAGGGTCAGAGGGAGAAGCAGGCTCCCTGCCGAGCAGGGAGCCCGATGCGGGACTCGATCCAGGGACTCCAGGATCATGACCTGAGCCGAAGGCAGTCGCTTAACCAACTGAGCCACCCAGGCGCCCAATTACCTGATTTTTTAAAAATTTATTTGATAGAGAATGAGAGAGAGAGGGAGAGAGCACAAGGAGGCAGAGAGGCAGGTAGAGAGGCAGGCAGAGGGAGAGGGAGAGACAGGCTTCCTGCTGAGCAGGGAGCCTGACGCGGGACTCGGTCCCAGGACCCTGGGACCATGACCCGAGCAGAAGGCAGACGCTCAACTGACTGAGCCACCCAGGTGCCCCTGAATTACTTGATTTTTATTATCAGTTATCATTTTTCAGAATGCAGCAACTATATCATCCTGTTGGAGAGAGTATTTATGTCAGAATTTTGAGCAGAGGTTCCATGCCTCGCTTTGATTGTACCAACTTAATCACCTTCTCATCTCTGAAGCAAATTCTGTGGCCGAGGGATGGACTGTGATGATTGGTGTAGTCAGGGATTCATGCTTACTTTTCCTAGATGGGAGTTGGGTTAATCTTCCTGGAATAACATGTAGAAACTAGGGACAATAGAAAAA
Source organism: Leptonychotes weddellii (assembly GCF_054177405.1). Classification (NCBI taxonomy): domain Eukaryota; kingdom Metazoa; phylum Chordata; class Mammalia; order Carnivora; family Phocidae; genus Leptonychotes; species Leptonychotes weddellii. Next base: position 694 of record NW_027770348.1, read on the forward strand.
AGTAAGCCATAGCAATGAGTGCTTAGGAGGAAGCAGACATATATTCACTGCGGTTACTAATCTCCTACTGTTTCCCAATGAGAATACTGTGGTAAACCCTCTAATTTTAAATATCTTGAAGACTGGAGGGGATTAATAATAAATAAATAATAAATAAATAATTATTAAAATATTAAATAATGTGTTGGTGCTCCCCCATGTTAGACTGACAGATGTCGTAGAAAGAGACAACCACTTTCTAGATAGTAATTTAGTACACAACTGTTATAAAAGGACCCTATAAGAGGTCTTCTAAATCTTCTTTTTGGTCGTTCTTATGTTACACTGGTGATAGATGGATGATATTCTTAAATACATGGGTATTAATCAACATGTCCTAAACACCATATAGAGAGGGCAAAGGGAAGATACTCAGACTTTTTTCTCTAGAGTGCACTAAAAGAAATGAGAATGCAGCAAATAAAGATCAGCTACTTAAGAAAAGTTCTGTGGTTCTATTTTAAGAGAGGAGTTTTGTCTAGTTACAAGTCAGTCCTTGGATTCATGAGAAGATTTTATGTCAGCACTTTTTTACAATGAGTTGGCACTAGAATTAGAAGTCCAGTTTATTTCTGATGAAATAGAAATGAGCTGGCTATTTTCATCTACTGATAGTGGATGATGTTAAGGGTCGCTTACATCACATTTCCTGGACTTTTAAAAAATGAATTCTGTAGCTACTATTTTCAGAGGAGTTGATAGGCAATTTCTTTTTTGAGCCTCCTCTTTCAGTTGACATGAAAATAACAATGGTTTGTGTCATTGAGCCTGGGTGGCTCAATGTGTGACAGTGTAATTCATCTTGATGTCAAGAGTTTTGTTGTGGGGTACCATCAGAGGTTAATGTCATGCTTTTAGACTCTCCTAGGAATGACATGTGCGTTGTAAGGTTTGAGTTGGGAGAGGTGACATGGGTGGGAATTTGGAGTGGTGACAGATAGGAGCCATTTTGGCCCATCACCCTTTTTGAGGAGCTCAGCTTTCTAAACCTGTGTTCTTCTGGTATTTGTGTGTGTGTGTGTGTGTGTGTGTGTGTGTGTGTGTAGAGGGGTTGAGAGCTTATGGCTTCATAAAGTGTTTCTGCAAATAGTATTTGGGGTGTAATGAGCCTTTATGTTATAAGAGTTTATGAGAAGGGAAGGAAGACAGAATGATCTTAAGTAATGGATTTTGCCATTGAAAGAGGGGACACCAGGGCACCTGGGTGGCTCAGTTGGTTAAGCGACTGCCTTCGGCTCAGGTCATGATCCTGGAGTTCCGGGATCGAGTCCCACATCGGGCTCCCTGCTCAGCGGGGGGTCTCCTTCTCCCTCTGACCCTCTTCCCTCTCGTGCTCTCTGTCTCTCATTCTCTCTCTCAAATAAATAAATAAAATCTTTAAAAAAAAAAGAAAGCGGGGACACCATTCCATAGCTCATCAACTGAAAGGACCTCTAACAGGGACTGGTAAGCTGAATATATAATATAATTCAGATGAGATCAGGTACATTCAGAGGTATAATGTAATTCAACATGAAGGCCCCAGAGTTGTTTTTTTTTTTTAAATGTTACCCTGAAAGGAGAGGACGTGTTCTTATTAAAAATCAGTGTTTTTATTTTAAGGTTCCCTCTAGACTTGAGTCTTTGCCCCAGAACAAGATAGAGAAGAAAAAGTATGAAAGAGCATCTTTAGAATCTTAAAATTTGAGGTTTTTCTGCTTATGACTTCTCAAGAAAACTCCTGGCACCACCTTTATTGTAAATTCCTGAAGGACCTGAAGTTTATTGCCCTTCAATCCAACTCTCTCTGAAATACAGGACGACAATAAATTCTCATAGCAGGAAGAAGCTCTCACCCTGATGGTGTAATTTTAATTTTTAACAAGCCCTTTGTTTCAATACAACCTACTGATTTGAAGGTGAGTCTCAGAGTAAACATGGAACATGCCTGGGGAAAAAAGCTCCTGTTCCTATACACTTTTTCTGTCCTATCAGGATTTTTTTTTTATGTTCAATTAGCCAACATATAGTACATCATTAGTTTTTGATGTAGTGTTCAGGGATTCATTAGTTGCATATAACACCCAGTGCTCATCACAACACATGCCCTCCTTAGTACCCAGCACCTGGTTACCCCTTCCCCCCACCCCCTCCCTTCTGTAACCCTCAGTTTGTTTCCTGGAATCCAGAGTCTCTCATGGTTTGTCTCCTTCTCTGATTTCTTCCCCGTTTTCCCTCCTTTCCCCTCTGGTTCTCTGCACTATTCCTTATGTTCCACATATGAGTGAAACCATATGATAATTGTCTTTCTCTGCTTGGCTTATTTCACTTAGCATAATCCCCTCCAGTTCCATCCATGTTGATGCAAATGGTACGTATTCATCCTTTCTGATGGCTGAGTAATATTCCATTGTATATATGAACCACATCTTCTTTATCCATTCATCTGTTGAAGGACATCTTGGCTCCTTCCACAGTTTGGCTACTGTGGACATTGCTGCTATGAACATTGGGGTGCAGGTGCCCTTTCTTTTCACCATCCTATCAGGATCTTTTCAGTGACTGTAGGTTTGCTACTTAAAAGTGAATTAGAATTCTCTCCCAAGACTTGCCATGTTTGTGCTCTTCTGAGAAGGAATGATGTCCTATTTGAAAGAATTATCTTTCAAATCAGTTTTCTAAACTCTGTTATCATTTTTTTTCTCCTATAACCCTTTCTCATAGCTTCTAGTGCTTGATTCTTTATCTGGGCACCATGAAATGATTTGGCAATTTATACTTCAAGATGATTATGCTGCCTTTGATGGAGAAGAGACAGAAGTCAACAAGAAAAGTCTATCTCAGTCAGCCAGTCATTTCTAGAGTTTAGTGGACCCCAAAGCCAGACCTTTAGCCTACTCCTAAGATTTCCGATTCTACCTGTTCTTTTTTTTTTTTTTTAAAGATTTTATTTATTTATTTGAGAGAGAGAGAATGAGAGACAGAGAGCATGAGAGGGAGGAGGGTCAGAGGGAGAAGCAGACTCCCCGCCGAGCAGGGAGCCCGATGCGGGACTCGATCCTGGGACTCCAGGATCATGACCTGAGCCGAAGGCAGTCGCTTAACCAACTGAGCCACCCAGGC
>NW_027770349.1:0-294 GCF_054177405.1 Leptonychotes weddellii
CTATGGATTCTTCACCTCTGATATTCAAAAATCCACTGTTTTTCAAGCCTCTCTCTTTCCTACCATTGATAGATCCTCTCTCCTGGCTTCTCTCACTCCCTCTTTTTCCATTTGTCCTTCATTCCACTTTGCTACCTATACCCTTCCCTTCCTTTTCCAGAGACTCTTGAATTTACCTTTTGTGTGTGTGTATCTCTGAGTACCTTTTTGTGTGTGTGTAACTTGATGAACATGTCTGGACAAGCAAAATAAACAAAAGCAAAAATGAAAAACAAGATTAAAAAATAAATCCAA
>NW_027770350.1:0-294 GCF_054177405.1 Leptonychotes weddellii
AGAGAGAATTCCAGAGGGTCCACGTGTCCGTTTCCACTTGCCTCATTGGAATCCCAGTATGAGAGACTGCACTGCGCTTCTAATATAAACCACTGTCCCTTTCAGGCATCACCTGTGGGCCCTGACACCCACTGTACAGAAAGCTTCCAAAGAAGCATCTGGGCATTTTGTGACCATATACCAGTCTGTCGAACGAGATGAGTGAAACAATGCACAGACCTTTGCAGAATGCCTGCTCTACCCATCCCTGAACTCTCACCGAGGAAGTGCACGACTAAATCCCAGTCCCAGAAA
>NW_027770351.1:0-294 GCF_054177405.1 Leptonychotes weddellii
CGGGGTCCTGGGATCGAGCCCCGCATCGGGCTCCCTGCTCTGCTGGAAGCCTGCTTCTCCCTCTCCCCCTCCCCCCGCTTGTGTTCCCTCTCTCACTGTGTCTCTCTCTGTCAAATAAACAAAGTCTTTAAGAAAAAAGAAAATTAAACGTGAGCAAAAAGAATTTTGCTCTTTAAAGAGAAGGTTGGAATGTAATTATAACAAAGCCAGTACTTAAGTATTCCAGAAGTTGAGGCAATCTTAACTCAATTGTTAAAATATAACAAAATTGCATCTTAATTGATTATTTTAGAA
>NW_027770352.1:0-294 GCF_054177405.1 Leptonychotes weddellii
GCTTCTGTAGGAAAGATGAGGGAGAGGGATCAGTACTGAGAAGCCAACCAGCTGTACCTTCAGCAAGAGGCAAAGGGGTGGGGAGGGAATTGGCCAGAGAGAAAAGGTGGCAGGAGAAAATAGAGGACCTATGAGGAACCCATCTCTAGGTTTTTAACTCTTCAAAGTAGAAACAGTCAAGGATTCTTTTTTGTGGCAGGCAGAAGGCTTGCGTTGTTGATGGAGAGCTGACTCTCATCTTCCCCTGAACACATCACGTATGAGGCCAGGGTGGGTAACAACAACATTGTCAAA
>NW_027770353.1:0-294 GCF_054177405.1 Leptonychotes weddellii
AAGCACTGGGACAGGACCGGTGGGCAGAAGGAGCTGCCGTGGGATTGTGAGGAGTAACTGATTCTACACTTTTTAGTTAGCGGGGGGGTTAGGGATAACGGAAGTCTCTAAGGAATTTGTGTGCTGAAAGCAGGGTCTCTAGCACTTTGGAGGGCTAGCTGTTAAGATAAGGTTGTTCTTTTTAAAGATTTTTTTTTTTTAAAGATTTTATTTATTTATTTGAGACAGAGAGAATGAGAGAGACAGAGAGCACATGAGAGGGGGGAGGGTCAGAGGGAGAAGCAGGCTCCCCGC
>NW_027770354.1:0-294 GCF_054177405.1 Leptonychotes weddellii
CTTCCCCAGGGATTTCCGGGATTTGTCACTACGAGATGGTAAGGACTTGACACCTTGCCTAATGTGAGGAAGCCTGGCTTTCTGAGAGCTTTTGCTCGAGGTATGGAACACTGAGGCCCAAAAAGGCCTTAAGGGAGAACTAGTCCACCTTTGGGTGGTACAAGCTGAGGAAACGGAGGTACAGAGAAATTCAGTGACCAGCATTACTGTGCCTTAGCAAACTTCTTGTGAATAAGAGGGGAAAATGCTGTTATATTTAACAGCTCAAAGTAAGAAGCTGAAATGAAGTTGGGC
>NW_027770355.1:0-294 GCF_054177405.1 Leptonychotes weddellii
ATCCATCCATCCATCCATCCCTTCATCCATCCATCCATCCAACCATCCAAACAACCATCCATCCCTTCATCCATCCATCCATCCATCCATCCAAACATCCATCCATCCATCCATCCATCCATCCATCCATCCATCCATCATAACTATCCATCATCTATCTATCTATCTATCTATCTATCTATCTATCTATCTATCTATCATCATCTATCTATCTAATCTATCATCCATCCATCCATCCATCCATCCATCCATCCATCACAGTAGCTAGCACCCCAGGGGTGATTCTGCCCCTCA
>NW_027770356.1:0-294 GCF_054177405.1 Leptonychotes weddellii
CAAACAGCCAGGGGTACTTCTCCATTGACGCCCCAAGAGACCCAGGAAGACTGAAGCTCCTCTGGGGGCACCTGGGTGGCTCAGTAGGTGAAGCATCTGACTCGGTGTCTGCTCAGGTCTTGATCTCAGGGTTGGGAGTTCAAGCTCCACACTGAGCACACTGAGTGTGGAGTCTACTTTAAAAAAAGAAGACTGGGGCGCCTGGGTGGCTCAGTCGTTAAGCGTCTGCCTTCGGCTCAGGTCATGATCCCAGGGTCCTGGGATCGAGCCCCGCGTCGGGCTCCCTGCTCCGCG
>NW_027770357.1:0-294 GCF_054177405.1 Leptonychotes weddellii
CACCCTTCAGATTCTGCTCCAGATTCCTCCTCAGTCCGTTTCCTTAGTTTCAACGCTCACAGACTTATATTTCTTTCTGATTGAGTACAATTGTTCTTTTATCACTGTGATTATTTTGTTTCACATCTGTGGCCTCTACCTGGAAAGCTCCACAGAAACAGGGACTCTTTCTGATTTTGTTCACCATTTGTGTCCCTCATGGTTGACATAGTGTTTGGGACATAGTCAGAATTCAGTACATTTCTGTCAAAAGAATAAATGAATGGTAAGAGTAACCGCTTATGCAAAAGACGG
>NW_027770358.1:0-294 GCF_054177405.1 Leptonychotes weddellii
CGGCCACACACAAAAAAGCCAGTTAATCGGCACTTTTTACACAAAGCTAAGAGGACACTAGTAGCCACAAAGAAGTCTTACGATCTTGTTCATGCAGCTATTATCTTAGGTGAGTAACATGAAATATTCTGGAACAATGAAAAGAAAGACCAGGCTTCCACATGCCCGAGAAGGGTAACTTGAAAACAAGGTCCCCCCCTCCCAAGAATATTCAAGCATGCTCTGCCTAATTTTGTACAAAATCCTGTCCATAATTTTGAAAGGCTCTGTGCTGATATCCCCGCCCACAGAAGA
>NW_027770359.1:0-3833 GCF_054177405.1 Leptonychotes weddellii
TAGTGAAAAGAAGGGCCATATGCACCCCAATGTTCATAGCAGCAATGTCCGCAATAGCCAAACTGTGGAAAGAGCCGAGATGCCCTTCAACAGATGAATGGATAAAGAAGATGTGGTCCATATATACAATGGAATATTACTCAGCCATCAGAAAAGATGAATACCCAACTTTTACATCAACATGGATGGGACTGGAGGAAATTATGCTAAATGAAATAAGTCAAGCAGAGAAAGTCAATTATCATATGGTTTCACTTATTTGTGGAACATAAGGAATAGCATGGAGGACATTAGGAGAAGGAAGGGAAAAATGAGGAGGCGGAATTGGAGGGTGAGATGAACCATGAGACACTATGGACTCTGAGAAACAAACAGGATTTTAGAGGGGAGGGGGGAGGGGGGATGTGTTAGCCCGGTGATGGGTATTAAGGAGGGCACGTACTGCACGGAGCACTGGGTGTTATACGAAAACAATGGATCGTGGATCACCACATCAAAAACCAATGATGTATTGTATGGTGACTAACATAACATAATAAAATTAAAAAAAAGAAAGAAAGAAAAGATGCATGGTATGTCTTTGATCTCCTTTAATTTGGTGAGGCTTGTTTTACAGGTTAATATGTGATCTATTCTGGAGAATGTTCCATATGCACTTGAAAAGAATATTGCTGTTTTAGGATGGAATGTTCTGAATATATCTGTTAAATCCATCTAGTTCACTGTGTCTTTCAAAGCCATTATTTCCTTGTTGATTTTCTGTTTAGATCTGTCCATTGAATTAAGTGGGGTATTAAAGTCCTCTACAATTATTATATTATTATCAATTAGTTCCTTTATGTTTGTCATTAACTTTTTTAAAAAAGATTTTATTTATTTATTTGACAGAGACAGAGACAGTGAGAGCAGGAACACAAGCAGGGGGAGTGGGAGAGGGAGAAGCAGGCTTCCCGCTGAGCAGGGAGCCCGATGCGGGGCTCGATCCCAGAACCCTGGGATCATGACCTGAGCCGAAGGCAGATGCTTAACCGACTGAGCCACCCAGGTGCCCATGCCATGAACCGTTTTATGTGTTTGGCTGCTTCCAATTTGGATGCATAAATATTTGCAATTATATCTTGTTGGATTTTCCTCTTCATTATTGTATAGTGTCCTTCTTTGCCTCTTCTTAACAGTTTTTCTTTTAAATTCTATTTTGTCCAATGTAACTACTGCTACTCCAACTTTCTTTTGACATCCATCTGCATGGCAGTTGTTACTCCAGCCCCTCTCAATCTGCAGGTGTTTGAGGTCGAAAATGAGTTTCTTATAGACAACATATAGTTGGGTCTTGTATTTTTATACATTTTGTCACCCTGTATCTTTTGATTGGAGCATTTAATTATCCATTTACATCCAAAGTTATTGGGTTTTTTTTAAGATTTTATTTATTTATTTGACAGAGCAAGAGAGCACAAGCAGGGGCAACAGCAGAGGGAAAGGGAGAAGCAGGCTCCCCACTGAGCAGAAAGCCAGACATGGGGCTTGATCCCAGAACCCTGGGATCATGACCTGAGCTGAAGGCAGACGCTTAACCATCTGAGCCACCCAGGTGCCCCACAAAGTTATTGTTGAGAGATATGCATTTATTGTCATTTTATTATTTGTTTTATGGTTTCTGTAGATTTTCTTTTTCTTTTCTTGTCTTTCTTTCGTAGTTTGCTGATTTTCTTTAGTGATGTATTTGGATTTCTTTATTTGCATGTTTATTATTGGTTTTTGATATATGGTCACTATTAGGTTAGTATATAACCTCTTCTGTATGTAGCAGTCTACATTAAGTTGATGGTCATTTAAATTCTAACCCATTCTTTATTCCTCTCCTCCCCACATTTTAGTATATGTTGTCATATTTTATATCCATTTATTTTGTGAGTCCCTTGACTTTTTTTAATGGAAATATTCATTTTTACTACTTTTGTGTTTCCTACCTTTATATTGTCACTTTGGGTCTCTCCTTTGCACTCAGAGAGTCCCCTTTAATATTTCTTGCAGGGTTGGTTTAGTGGTCATGAAGTTCTTTAGTTTTTGTCTGGGAAACTCTTTATCTCTCTTTCTATTCTGAATGATAGCCTTGCTGGATAGAGTATTCTTGGGTGCAGATTTTTCCCATTCAAGACTTCGAATATATCGTGCCACTCCCTTCTGGCTTCTTGCAAAGTTTCTGCTGAAAAATCTCCTGATAGCGTTATGGGTTTTCCCTTGTATGTTACTGTCTTTTGTCTTGCTGCTTTTAAGAATTTTTTTTTTCTTTTCACTATATTTTGTCAATTTACAATATATCTTGGTGTGAATCTGTTTTTGTTGATTTTGATGGGGTTCTCTGTATCTTCTGGATCTGGAGATCTGTTTCCTTCCCCAGATAAGGGAAGTTTTCAGCTATTCCTTCTTCCAATAAATTTCCTGCCCCCTTTTCTCTCTCTTCTTCTTCTGGGACTCCTATAATAACAATGTTACTATGTTTGATGGTCACTGAGTTCCCTACGTCTGTTGTCATTTTGCATAATTCTTTTTTCTTTTGTTCGGCTTGATTACTTTCCATAACTGTCTTCTAAGTCTCTAATTCATTCCTTTGCTTTTTCCAGCCTATTGTTCATTCCATGAAGTGTGTTTCTCATCTTGTTTATTGAGCCCTTTATCTCTGCTATGGTATTCCTTATCTCTGTGTTAAGGATTTCACTTAAACTCTTCTCAAGTTCAGTGAGTAATCTTATGATCGTTACTTTAAATTCTCCATCAAGCATGTTACTCATATCTGTTTCACTTAGATCTCTGGCCATGGCCATGGCCATATCTTGTTCTTTGATCTGGGATAAATTTTTCTGTCTTCTCATTTTACCTAAATCTCAGTGCCTATTTGTCTGTGTTAGGAAAGTCAACTGTGCCTAGTCTTGAGGGTAATGGCCTTCTGAAGAAGAGTTCCTATGGTACCCTCCAGTGTAGTGTTCCCTGTTCCACAGAGCCTGGAAATTCAGGGAATGTCTCCAATGTGTGCTGTATGTGCTCTGTTCTTTTGTCCTGGCTGCTTTATCCTTCAGGCCAGTCATCTGTAGAGGTTCTCTTTGCCTGTTGTGGGCAGTGTTTTGTCCCTAGCTTGAATGTGGTGTTTTAACTAGGTGTGCTCTGGTCTGCTTGTCAAATGAGAACTGTCACCCATGCCTGTGGAACTGAGGCACCACAAAACTCCTGGGTTGGGAGATGCAGTATGAATAGGGGTTTGGGCTGGTCTTCTGGGGGAGGGGGCCTGCTGTGCTAGGATTGAGAAAAGCATGACTGGGAGGGGCAGTTATACCAGTGTGTGTGTGGGAGGTTGGTGGTCTTGGTGTAAGGAAATTAAGGAGCAGTTTGGGCTGTACTGGTTCCTGCAGGTGGCCCTGTGCTTATGCTGAGGTGCAGGGGAAGGAGATGGCTCTGACCAGTTCCTTTGTTCCCAGAGGAGTCTCTCCATGAATGCTTCCTCTCTGGGATGTGCTTCAAGGTGAGCAGATAACCTTCCTTCTGTGTGTTCCAGGTGCTCTCCAGATCTCTGTTTCCATGCTGTAGGTCTGCTGGTTGTTTGCCTGCTTTCTCTCCAAGAACAGCACAATGCCCTTAGGGCTCTATCCCAGTCCCACCCACTACCTTTAAAACTCTAGGCTTTTTTTTTTTTTTTAATTTTATTATGTTATGTTAGTCACCATACAATACATCATTGGTTTTTGATGTGGTGATCCACGATCCATTGTTTTCATATAACACCCAGTGCTCCATGCAGTACGTGCCCTCCTTAATACTCATCATCGGGCTAACACATC
>NW_027770360.1:0-294 GCF_054177405.1 Leptonychotes weddellii
AAAAAAAAAAAAAAAGGAGTCAAGTTTCCTGAGAATGATCTGCCTACCTTTCACAGCATCTTAGATTCTAATGGAAAAATTAACTACATGTCTCTGTCAGTATCTTGGGACTGTCTGGACAACTAAATTTCAGATACAATTGGAGGATGAAAACTGCAGGAAAATTGAAACTGATGTGCTTTAGTATCTTAACCTCCCATTAGATGAGCTCTGATTTATTCTGAGTGACTGAATCAATGTATCTCTTAAATACATCTGATGTATAAAGGCATCTCTAGCAATTGATCTGTACCA
>NW_027770361.1:0-294 GCF_054177405.1 Leptonychotes weddellii
AACTTAAAATGTGACAGCAAAATGCAAGTTGTATACAATAAGGACTCAAATTGTCTAAATTGGGGGGTGGCAGAGGAGGGATTTAGAAGACATCTTTGTAACTCAATGTTCAAAGCTTTGGGGAGCTCATCTCTACCATTTACTTAGGCCAACGTCCATACACTGGTCTCACGAGGAATAACGCTACTTAAAGGAACAAAATACATTTTAAGGACAGAAGGCACACCATCTGACTTCTGGATAGTCTCAGTGTTCCTTAAGTAGAAGTTGGCAAAAAAAAAAAAAAAAAAAAAA
>NW_027770362.1:0-294 GCF_054177405.1 Leptonychotes weddellii
ATCCCTGGGTTCTCAGCAATAGCAAGACCCCTTTATGATCTCTTAGGGAGACCAGATCGAGAACCCCCTGCCTGGACCGAAAAGGAAAAATTAGCGCTCGGGGTACTCACCCAGACTGTTGGACCCTGGCGACAGCCAGTTGCATACCTGCCAAAGAAGCTGGACCCCGTGGCAGCAGGATGGCTGCCGTGCCTCAGGGCGCTGGCAGCCACAGCCCTACTCATCAAGGAGGCGGACAGTCCCTTATGAACGCACAGGGACACCGCTTCCTTTCCAACTCTCGGCTAGCACAAT
>NW_027770363.1:0-294 GCF_054177405.1 Leptonychotes weddellii
GTGGGCGGAGGTGAGCACTGGCGGAGGTGAGCGGCGGTGAGCAGTGGTGAGCGGTGGTGGTGAGCGGCAGTGAGCGCTGGCAGAGGTGAGCGGCAGTGAGCGGTGGTGGTGAGCGGAGGTGAGTGGTGAGCGGAGGTGAGCACTGGCGGTGAGCACTGGCGGAGGTGAGCGGCAGTGAGCGGCGGCGGTGAGCGGTGGTGAGCACTGGCGGAGGTGAGCGGCGGTGAGCGGCAGCGGTGAGCGGCGGTGAGCGCTGGCAGAGGTGAGCGGCGGTGAACGGTGGCGGTGAGTGGA
>NW_027770364.1:0-294 GCF_054177405.1 Leptonychotes weddellii
GTCCTGCAGCATGTCCTCCCACCATCTTGTCATAAATGGCAGAATTTCCTTTTTTCTCATGGATGAATAATATTCCATTTTATAGGTATATATCACATCTTTTTTATCCATTTGTCCATCAGTGGATACTTAGGACTTAGGTGGTTTCCAAATCTTGGCTACTGTGAATAATGCTGCAATGAACATGGGAATGCAGATACGTTTTTGAGATACTGATTTGATTTGTTCAGAATATACACCCAGAAGTGGAATTGCTGGGCCATATGAGTTTTCCACAGTGGCTGCACCAATTTA
>NW_027770365.1:0-294 GCF_054177405.1 Leptonychotes weddellii
AACAGCAGTTCCACGGTGTTCCAGCTCACCTGCCCGGAGGTTGCTTCCAGCTGCCCGGTGGAGGGGACACTGGAGGCCAGTGGGCTCTCCGAGGTCGCTACCGGTCTTGGCACGGAAGGGCTCGCAGGCCCATCAGAGCGCTCAAATCAGGTGGGTTATTAAATCCATTGAACACTCCCAGCAGAAGCAAGGTGGAGGAGACGGTGTCAGTGGGGAGGAGCGCTGCCCCTCCCGGTCCCGGGCACACCCGCCCCGTGTCCCTCCCAGTCCGGGGCACACCAGCCCTGTGCCCCT
>NW_027770366.1:0-294 GCF_054177405.1 Leptonychotes weddellii
TCTAAATATGGTCTCTTTCTATTATGAACAATACTAATCTAACTCATTGAATAAATGTAATTATTTAACTTTATTTAAAAGAATGCAAAAATATGTATGCCGTGTTCTTGAGATTTAGACATAACATCACTTGCATTTTACACACATGCTTTGTTATAAATAGTAGAAATATCCTCTCTAGAAGGACACACATGGTTATCGGAATCAGAGACCTGAAAATAGTTCCAGCTGCAGCACCTACTCTGTGTTCTGTCAGACAGGTTAACCTCTATCTTACAAATGTCCTCATCTGCA
>NW_027770367.1:0-294 GCF_054177405.1 Leptonychotes weddellii
CTGAGGCCTCTCTCCCTCCTTGTCTTGTAGGTGGCTGTGTTCTCCCCGTGTCCTTGCATGGTCTTCACTCTGCTTGCCAGTGTCCTAATTTCCTCTTTTTTTTTAAAGATTTATTTATTTATTTATTTGACAAAGAGAGACACAGCGAGAGAGGAAACACAAGCAGGGGGAGTGGGAGAGGGAGAAGCAGGCTTCCCGCGGAGCAGGGAGCCCGATGTGGGGCTCGATCCTAGGACCCTGGGACCGTGACCTGAGCCGAAGGCAGACGCTTAACGACTGAGCCACCCAGGTGCC
>NW_027770368.1:0-294 GCF_054177405.1 Leptonychotes weddellii
GGCTCAGAGACCTGCCCAAAGTCACACAGCTAATTTTTATTAGAGCCCGGATTGAGCACAGTCTCCTGCTGAGGCTCCGCAATATGTCCACCCCCGCAACATTTCCTCTTTTCCACAGCCCCCATCAAACACAGATATGTCCCAAGGCTCTTTCCTGCAGAGCGCATGCCCTTGTGAGCCCCCCCACTCACGCCTTGGGACCGCCTGGGAGCTCTGCATGGAACCTGAAGGAGGAGCTTATGTAGGAGTCAGGTTCCAGCCTCTTTAGGAGACTGGCAGCTCAGGTGTCTGAAA
>NW_027770369.1:0-294 GCF_054177405.1 Leptonychotes weddellii
GCCGCTCACCTCTGCCAGCGCTCACTGCCGCTCACCACCACCGCTCACCACTGCTCACCGCCGCTCACCTCCGCCAGTGCTCACCTCCGCCCACTGCCACCACCGCCACCGCTCACCGCCAGTGGTCCACACGGGGCCCTTGTGCTTCCTGCTCTCATGACGTGAGGCTCTGCGGAGTTGGAGGCCACGCCCCAGGGGAGACCCGCAATCCAGGGGGATGGGAGTGGAGGGATGAAGCTTAGCCTGCCCGTCCCCTGGTCAGAGGACTCTGGGGCCTGCCCATGCTGGTTCTCA
>NW_027770370.1:0-3832 GCF_054177405.1 Leptonychotes weddellii
ATTCCATTGTATATATATACCACATCTTCTTTATCCAGTCATCTGTCGATGGACATCTTGGCTCTTTCCACAGTTTGGCTATTGTGGACATTGCTGCTATAAACATCGGGGTGCACGTACCCCTTCGGATCCCTACTTTTGGGATACAGTTTTATTCTTAATTATTTCCTCAAAAAGTAAGAAAAGAAACTGTGGGGCAACATTAAAATAAGCCAGATTTGGTGGGGGAGTCTGTATCAAACTTCAGGATGTCTTTGTAGAACTCAACCCATAGTTCTTTTCTGTAAGGATACAGAAAAAAAAGTGTCAAACGTTAGAAAGGAGGACAATCGCCTTTCATTACTCCTTCAACCTAAGGACTAGGATTCTCCCCTCCATATAAGTTTAAAAGGACTCACACCCTTCAGATGTTTCTGACACTAACTTCCATCCCATATGGTCATGATCCAGGCCTGGAGGTTGTAATGCAGGATGGTATGCTCAGGTGGACCATGGCGTTTAGAACACAGCTGCTCTGGGAGAGGGGGAGCCTTGTGCTGGGGGCAAGGAGCCCAGCAGTGTTCCCTGTGCAACCCCGGGCCCTCCCTGTGGGAGATGACTCTGGGGGGGTTCCCCAGGACTTGTTTTCTCCAGAGTGCTAGTTCTCACTGAGAGACATCACTGCCAGCCCAGGAGGCTTCCCCCCCGCCCCCCTGATCTTAATTGTTCATTGCTGTTTCCCTAGGCCTAAAAAGAGCGCCTGGCGTGCATAGCCATTTTCAGTTAAACAAATGATTAAAGTGGTATCTAGAAAACTCTTTACCATTCAGGGTTAGAGAGTCACTTGTATTAAGAATCCTCAGAGCTAAAGGGGCATAAACTTCCAGTGTTTAAATGAATATATAACTTAGTTTGTCCATGCTGGTAGTACTGGATCCATCCTATCATACTGTTCCCTGGTTTTAAGAAAACCTACCACCAATATCCTGGCATATCTGTACTATCTTTCCGCCACCTCTGGAGTAAATGTCCTCCATCTGGGACTACCAGTTTGGAGGCTTTCAAGGTAAAATATTTCCATGGAATGGTTGTATCAACTAGTTCTCTTTCTAATACTACTACTTTCTATTATGTGTTATGATCTTTATCCTAACACAAGGAAGCATTTAGAAGAATATTGGCCTTAAAAATTCCACCTTTCTAATTGAACATAATAATAAAATAAAAAAAAGAATTCCATTTTTTGCCATGCCTATCATAGTTATTATTTTCAAGTACTTACTTTTTGGAAAAAACATATTTTTAATGTATTGTATTTTCAAATTCAATTAACTTCTTTAAAAATGCCAACAAAACCAACTAAAAAGAAGGAAAATTTTTGCAAGAAGGAGAAGGAGGAGGGGGAAGAAGAGAGAATCTGATTTAAAAACTAAGGATCATGCACTATTGGGAAAAAGTAAGATTAATAGTATACAGACTTCTAACTTTTAGCTGCAATAGGCTGGATTTACAGCCAGCCCCTTCTGTGGCTGAGGTGGGGACAGGCCCCGAGGCCCAGCATGCCTTTGGAGGCCCGGACCTATTAAATTCTCCCTCACATGGGTTTTCCATTTCCACCTCCCTCAGCTAACATTTTCTTCTGACTTCCTTTACTACAGAGAAGAAATGGTCATGTAAGAGGTCCCTACCCTAAGGCTTATCTTTCTTTCCTCTTTTTAACTGTGTTGCCCCAGTGGCGCCTGGGTGGCTCAGTCGTTAAGCGTCTCCCTTCGGCTCAGGTCATGATCCCAGGGTCCTGGGATCGAGCCCCGCATCGGGCTCCCTGCTCTGCGGGAAGCCTGCTTCTCCCTCTCCCACTCCCCCTGCTTGTGTTCCCTCTCTCGCTGTGTCTCTCTCTGTCAAATAAATAAACAAAATCTTTAACTGTGTTGCCCCTATGCAAAGATAGCACTCACTCATTCTAGAAAGTATCAGTAGTATATCATGTACAAAGAAGAAAGCCCAGGTATTTGTAACCTCACCACCATCCATATTTCTTGAACAAACTTTTCTCCTTCTCTTTATATACAGATATGTAATTTGGCTTGACTATAATAAAACTAGACATATTATTTTGCAACCATATATTTTTATTCGAAGTGTACTATAGAGTTGTTTCCATTCCAGCGTAGGTATTCATCATCCCTTTAATGGCCAAAAGCTATTTCACTGCGTGGGCACATTATCTAACATTTATCGATGGATATGTTATCAAGAGATAAAACTGAAATAAAGTCTAGAAATAAAACCGTAGGTCCAAGGCAAGAGCCCAGAGACAAAGCTGCCGGGTAGTACCAGATGGAAATATGAGACGATTGATTAATTCTCCATCCAAGGCAGCAAATGACAGCTGAGGAGGCGGAATGTTCAGGAGTTCCGACATTTCTGGCAGAAGGAGTATATTGTCATGAATGTCACAGAGAAGCTGCAGTGTGAATCAGATGTTTCTGGTGGGGTTCAGAATCCAGGAAGTAGACAGAGCTCAGCTAAAGGTGTAGTCAGAGCCTTCAGACTCCATCAAGACACGACATACTTCTCAGGGAAGACACACCAACACAGGCTAGGATGCACAAGCTGATGGACCGAAGGCCATGGGAGACGTGGGCAGGAGCTGATTCCAAACATCCAGGTGAGGGGCTTAGATACTGCGGGGCCTGAAGAAGAGGTAGGGAATAGACTCCAGGCCACGGAGGACCACATCTCTGAATCCAAAGCATGAATGCAAGCCCCAAAACCCATACAGCCCAGGATGGGGGTACCTAGGACAGGGGCTATCCCACCTCTGCCCTAGAAATCACCATGCTGTAGGAGGTGAGGGGGCCGGTGCGTGTGCTCTGGCTCCCAGGGAAGGCTGCAGTCTCCTGGTGCTGCTCATTTAGGAGACAGCAGAGTTATCTGTGGAGTCTTCGCAGACCTTACAATAGGCCAACACTTTGTGAAGAGGGTATGCAGTTCTTGAGTAAACTGGAGGCATGCAGGCAGCCAAACCTCCAAAATCAGGCCAAGAAAATTCACTTGATAATTCTCAGCTCTGAAAGGTGGGCTAAGACGCTGCCAGGCAGTCTCACTTCGTCCCATTATATAGTTGGGGCAGGCACCTAGCCAGCAGATCCTTAGCTTTATTCTAGACATTTGTTTCGTTCATTCATTTCTTCAATAAATATTTACTGAGCACCTGCTATGTGTCAGACACTCGGCTATGTGCTGCAAACAGATAAATAAAACACAGTCCTTGCTCATTTCAAATAAGAAAAACTATACTGCGGCACAACTGCAAGAAAAAGAGTCTCTAGAGACATTTGGGTGAAAAGAAACTTTTTGCAAAATAAGACTAACATCGTCTTACAAATCAATAGGAGACTTAGGGGTTGGGAGATCAGGCTTCTGCTAATATTTCAACTAGTGCCTCTTACGTATTCAGTGGATTCAAGGCACCAAGTTAGACAACGGTCATATTTGTGTTCTTCAAATATTTAGTGATCGCTTACTGTATGCCCCGCATTGTTTCAGGCCCTGGGGATACAGTAGCGAACAAGAGAGACATTGAAACTTAAGAGCCTGGTGGTAAGGAGAGAAAATAAAATAGTGATAGGGGTTTGAAGAAACGTCAATATAATGATGTGGTAGTGTGACAGAGAAGCTGCTTTAGATTCAATGGTCATGGATGGATTCTCTGAGGAACTGACACTGAATCAGGTGAGCTCTGAATGGCAAGAAGGAGCCAGCCTCTGGGACAGAGGATTTGAGCACACAGAGCAAGGCCTCCAAGTGAGCCTGCGGGAGCAGCAGGAAGAGGGTGTGGCGGCGGGGGGGG
>NW_027770371.1:0-294 GCF_054177405.1 Leptonychotes weddellii
AAAAAAAAAATACAGTGTATATCTTTGTGTGCAGAATCATTTTATTTTATTATTTTTTAAAAAGATTTTATTTATTCATTTGAGAGAGAGTGCACAAGCGGGGGGAGGGGCAGAGGGAAAGGAACAAGCTGACTCCCTGCCAAGTGGGGAGCATTTTGTGGGGCTCGATCCCGGGACCCCAAGATCACAACCCCAGCTGAAGTTAGACGTTTAACCAACTGAGCCACTCAGGTGCCCCCAGGGCCATTTTACAATTGAGTGTTTTTCTGAAACTAGATTGCTAAAGTGGAATTA
>NW_027770372.1:0-294 GCF_054177405.1 Leptonychotes weddellii
AAAAAAAAAAAGGAATATCAGAAAACTCTACCTATATGAAGGAATATCTAAGTCAATGCTAAGGAAGTAGTAGAATTTAACCAGGTTTTGGGGGTGGATGGATGGGTAGAGATTCTGGCATTGTTAACCAAAAATTTATGTGCTTCAGACAAAATAGACTGAATTTGAAAAAAAAATTTTTAAATGGTTAGTGATGCAAAAAAATTATGAAATGATTTGAATGTAGCTGAAGTCAGAGAGCAATAATAAATATAATATTAAACATTATTTAGCACAAGAACCTAACTTTAGACA
>NW_027770373.1:0-294 GCF_054177405.1 Leptonychotes weddellii
CACCCTGCTCATGTCCACGGTGGGCTCAACATCCAGCTTAATCTGGAGCTTGTCCCCCAGCTGGCTCCTCAGAATGCTCACTTCCTGCAGGAACAGAAGGACCCACACCCTGAGTGAGGAAAGGGTTTTTGACAGAGCAGATGGCACCTGAACCCCTCCCCAGACAAACAGCATGAAGGGAGACCCCACCGGTGCACTGATGTAAAAGGTCTTGCCCACGGTCCACTGGGAAGAGCCCACTTGGACACCTTCCTAAATTGACAAGGCAAAACTTTACAGACAAGAAACTCCCCC
>NW_027770374.1:0-294 GCF_054177405.1 Leptonychotes weddellii
CTAACAATTGTAAATATTTATGCCCCTAACTTGGGAGCAGCCAAATATATAAGTCAATTAATAACAAACTTGAAGAAACTCATTGATGATAATAAAATAATAGTAGGGAACCTTAACAACCTCCTCACAGCAATGGACAGATCATCTATACAGAAGATCAACATGGAAACCAGGGCTTTGAATGACACATTAGGCCATATAGACTTCACAGATACATTCAGAGCATTTCATCCTAAAGCAGCAGACCACACATTCTTTTCGAGTGCATATGGAACATTCTCCAGAATAGATCAC
>NW_027770375.1:0-294 GCF_054177405.1 Leptonychotes weddellii
GCTTGGTCATTGACAATAAGAAATGTGACAAGTTGATTTATTTTATGTGGAGGAAAAGTTCCTCCCAGGAAAACTAATGGTAACATTCGCTCAGCACAGTCATGCAATGATGTTTCTTTAGTGTAATGGGTTAGTTCTACGAAACACAAAGAAAATCCTTTATGCTTGCATATGGAGACCTGTACAAGAACAGTTTCTGTTGGATTATTTGTTAGTATTTTAAAAATTGGGCACAATTAAAAAGGAATGAAATCTTGCCATTTGCACAAATGTGGATGGAACTGGAGGGTGTTA
>NW_027770376.1:0-294 GCF_054177405.1 Leptonychotes weddellii
GGGATCATGACCTGAGCCGAAGGCAGATGCTTAACGACTGAGCCACCCAGGTGCCCCTCATATGCTAAAATGTTAAAGAGGACCTAGGAGATACTGGAGGCCTTGCCATTGTCAAGTTCAGTTGTTTTTCCCTCTAGGGAAGAATTAACATGAAGACACTTGGGAGCTTCCTGAAGGAGCATTACACTCTACTGGCCTCAAGTATTTGTCAATGGGCTGCAGGTTAGAACACTTAATTTTATCTACATTTCCTTCTGGAAGTCAGGTTATTGATAAGAGCGCTTTTTTCTTGTA
>NW_027770377.1:0-294 GCF_054177405.1 Leptonychotes weddellii
ATGATGAGATCAATGGTTGTCCTTTTTCCATTCAATTATGTAAGTCCAATGCCACTGCACTAATTCTATCCACCTTCATCCACCACCCTCATTTGTAATCAACTCCCAAAGTAGAAAGTGTAAAAGGTGGCAAAGTTCCAAGACATTACCTACTTCACTTTAGTTCCTAATGTAATTAGCTCACAAAATTAAATAGCTTTAAAACTCAAGGATTAGTCTAAGGTTTAGTCTAAGTTTCTAAAAACCCTGTTTAAAAGTTGTTTAAGACCCAGAGATATGACACTGCTTATAATC
>NW_027770378.1:0-294 GCF_054177405.1 Leptonychotes weddellii
GCTGTGAATTGTGCAAGACTGTTGAATCACAGATCTGTACCTCTGAAACAAATAATGCAATATATGTTAAGGAAAAAAAAAAGAAGAAGAAGAAGAAGATAGTAGGAGGGGAAGAATGAAGGTGGGGAAATCAGAGGGGGAGATGATCCATGAGAGACGATGGACTCTGAAAAACAAACTGAGGGTTCTAGAGGGGAGGGGCGTGGGAGGATGGGTTAGCCTGGTGATGGGTATTAAAGAGGGCACGTACTGCATGGAGCACTGGGTGTTATACGCAAACAATGAATCATGGAA
>NW_027770379.1:0-294 GCF_054177405.1 Leptonychotes weddellii
TAAATAGAAAGAGCGTTGGAATGACACACTCCTTCTAAGGACCCTTAATGTTTAAGGCAGTCATCTTGCCTGTGTTTAAAGAAAATTATCATCTTGCCTGTGTTTTTAAAGAAAGTTAGGGATGCCTGGGTGGCTCAGTCAGTTAAGTGTCTGTCTTAGGCTCAGGTCATGGTCTCCGGGTCCTGGGATCGAGTCCTGGGTCAGGCTCCCTGCTCAGCGAGGAGCCCGCTTCTCCCTCTGCCTCTGCTGCTTCCTCTGCTTGTGCTCTCGCTCGCTCACTCTCTCTCAAATAAA
>NW_027770380.1:0-294 GCF_054177405.1 Leptonychotes weddellii
ATTCTTATAATTTGAACTTTCATTTATTAACACACTTCCTGAATGTTCCTATCTCTGGTAATAGCATTTAATAGGCCCTCAACCCCACAATCAAAACAATTCAGAGTCCATTTTGAGTCTTAGTTTTCTTACCCTTCCAAAGCTCACTGGTCCTTTTTCTCCCTCCACAATGTCCCTAAAAACTGCCCTCCTCCACGTGCTCTGGCATCACTGTCCTGGTTTGGTTCCTCATTATCCAGCGGCTGGTTTATAGAAATAACCTCTAATGGTTCTTGTTACTTACACTTTCTACCA
>NW_027770381.1:0-3832 GCF_054177405.1 Leptonychotes weddellii
TCAAAGTGGGAAATTTTTAACAAGAGGGATAAGCAGCTTAAAATACTTCTGGAATATATTAAAAGGTTATAGTATATACTATAATAATGCAAACATAAGTAAATTAAAGAAATTTGTAGAACTGATTTTCCCCTTCCTTAGTTTGAGTTCTTAACCACATTGCAAGATAAATACAGTGATGAGATAATGAGATCAGAAAAGACATCACGTTATAATTTCCAAGAATAATCTTTTAAATAAGGGTTTATATCTACTGTTCTTAATGATGAACATCACCCTAAATGTGCATTGCACCCGGAGACACTGCTAATGGTAATATGAGGCCATTGTGAGTTATTTGACACTTGAAACTTACATCCACTTTTCAGGAAATGGTGCTGGAAAAACTGGATATTCACATTAGGGGAAGGGGGAAAACTCTGTGCCCTACCTCAAAAAAATTAAAGTCAGAGGGATCCTAGACCTAAATATAAATGCTAACCCTAGAACGTGTAAAACTATAAAACTTAGAAAAATATCCTCCTGACCTAGAAATGGATGGACTTCCTAAATAGGACACATAGGCTATCCATGAGATAAATTAATTGATAAATTGGATTTTATCAAAATTTAAAATTTCCCATCAAAAGACACCATTAAGAAAGAGAAGAGGCAAAGCTGAGTGGGGGAAAATATTTATACTACATCCTAAAAAGAAAGTGGATCCATAATATATAAAGTACCCCTCCAAGTCAATAAGAAAAAGACAACCAAGTTTTAAGAAATGGGCGCAATATGTGAATAAACACTTCACAAAAGAAGATATCCAAACGATCAATAAATATTCATGCCATTATTACTCATCAAGGAAATGCAAGTTAAAACTGCAATGTGATATCAATAGACAACAACAAGAGTGGTTAACGTTTAAAAGACCAAGGTCAAGTGTTAGCAGGGATTAAAACAAATGAACTCTCATCTATTTTTGGTAGAAGTGTAAACAGGAAAACTGTTTGGTGATTTCTAAAGAAATTAAACATACAGCTACTCTATGAAACTTGCACAAGAACGTTTACAGAAACTTTATTTCTCCAAACTGGAAACAATCCAAAGGTCCGCCAATAGGAGAACGGATAAATAAATTGAGATTTATTCATATATTTATACATTGGAATAGTAGTACACAGCAGTGACAAAGAATGAAGTATGGATATCTGCAACAACTTAGATTTATCTCAAAGACACTGGGCAAGAGAAGGTAGACACAGAAGATGTATGATTCAATTTATATAAGGTTTCAAGAACAGGCTAAATTAATCCATGGTGGTAAAGGTCAGAATAAGGGTTACTACTTTCTGCAAGTTCCAGTTTCCCCGACAAGAGGAACACAATGGAGCCTTCTGAGGCTCAGGATATGTGTTGTATCTTGATCTGGGTCACAGTTACACGAGGGGATATGTAAGTAAAAATTCATTGTGCTGTATACCTAAGACTTGTGTGTTTTAGTGAATGAAAACAAACATCTAGAACAAGAAGATAAGCTTCTACAATTTTCTTAGTAATCTTTAATGAGACAGTCTAAACTTTTAAATATTTCATTTGTTGTAATGATAAAGTTTAGATGCCTCTTCTAAGATTTTTGATGCAAAAGACCAAAACTCATGTATCATTTCTGAATTTTTATTCTTCTTGTCACATAAAAAATAGCAGAAATAATACATAGAAAAAGTAAAGACAAGCTAAAATGCATTCATCTGTCAGCAAATACTGCTGAAAGACAACTAAGTGCAGAAGATTTGAAAATACAAGTATTTGAAAAATACGCAATATGGGACATTTGCTATATAGTTAGATGAAAGTATGGTGCTATTTTACACATACCAGTTTATGATATTTGCTAAATTTTGTTTCAATGATGAAAACATAAAGAATTGTGTTGTTTAGAAGCTATTAAAGGAAAGATCTAACAGCCATATTCTCGGTAGCATATGAATTATATTAAAGATGATGTTTTGTGGGAAAACGGTAGATATAACCACAGCAGGGATGGATGGCTGCATTGACTGCAATTTTTAATAAAAGTTCCAGGTCAGGTTTCAGAGCGAGCCCTACAAATGAAGACCATTCACTGCATCACTCACAGGCAAAGCACTGCATGAAAGAACTGAAAGGCAAAAGTATACAAAATGATACAAGATGTTATCAGTGCAGTTAATTTTATGAAAACAAGAAGTTTAGAGTGTAGTCCAATTTATACACCCTTCTAATGCCAGGTGGTGACCTTAAGAAACAGATGTCTTTTTTGACAAAAAGAAAAATACTCCAAGTTTTCTGACCTTTTCTGGGATGACAAGTGACTTTCAATAATGTAGGTATAGAGGAGGTAAAATTGAAGAAAGAAACAGATTACATCTGTACCTTCCAGTCAAGGTGCTGCTTGGAACAATGAATTACAATATAATTTGAAAGAAACATGCTACAGAGAGATAAAAAAACAGATGTTTTTAAATGTTTCCAACATGACACGATTTTAATTTGGCTACAGAAACAGATATGTTGTGGTCACAATAAACTCTAGGTACATATTTTAAAATTTAGAAACAAAATATTTCTTTTCCAAATGAAATATTTAGTTGGGTTTTGTGCCCAATTATTAAAAATATAAAACTGCATTGTTTAATGGGTGTGGGGTTTCAGTTCTGCACGATGAGAAAGGTTCTGGAGGTTGGTTGCCGAACAAGGTAAATGTACTTAAAATTGCTGAATTGGACATGTAAAAGCAGCTAAGCTGGTGAATTTTATGTTGTGTTTAGTTTATCACAATTCAAACTATAAAACTGGGACACTTTCCAATTCAGTTTTAAGAATAACTGATTAACATCAAAGCAGATATAGAAGTACTAACCACATTTCATAAAATTTTTTTGATCGGTTGATAACTGGGATTGGAAAATGGGAGTCATGATTCACTATGACCAATGATGCCTGTCTGCTTTTTGGAATCAGGCTTCTTTTAGAATTATCTGACACAGCTCAACAGTTATTAAAACCAAGTCTTCAAGTAAACTAAATTTAGAACCAGGCTTTGACATTACAATATTACAGAATGGTAAACTAATACAACAAATAATGGAATATTTTAAATTCATATCAGTCTCAAACATGGGTAGTTTATATAAAATTTAAAAAATCAACTTAAAACACATTTACCTATTGCTCACCCTTTCAAGAGTCTGTTTTGTGATTGCTTATTGCATAATACTTACAGTCATTATGATTACAGTAGAGCATGATACACATTTGAATAAACAAACACACGTATAGATAGAGGTGATGCACGCTCCCAGTACTTTTCTGTTGGGAGTGCTCAGTCAAAACACTCTGAGCCCCTCACCTGGGCAGTCACTTACTGACCTTCTCCTTAGCTTTCCTCCTCCATATCCCCCAGGCGCTTGGCTAGTTGATGCCTAAATGGCTCAAGGGCCAAGGAATGGCTGTATCCCAGTGGCCCAGGGGATCTTAGAAAGACCTGGCAGTTTCTCTCTTGCACCAAACCAAAACCTGCCTTCTGGGGCTTCTGCTAATCGGTTTTGGTCCCTGACCTTAGAGCCCACAGCACATACTGGCTCTTGCTTGGCTGGAGTGCCCAGCAACAGACTTGCAGACCATGCCCTTACCCTCAGACTGGTCTTCTTTTTTTTTTTTTTTTTATTCTTATGTTAATCCCCATACATTACATCATTAGTTTTAGATGAAGTGTTCCATGATTCATTGTTTGTGCATAACACCCAGTGCTCCATGCAGAATGTGCCCTCCTCAATACCCACCACCAGGCTAACCCATCCTCCCACCC
>NW_027770382.1:0-294 GCF_054177405.1 Leptonychotes weddellii
CCTGCTTTTCCCTCTCCCACTCCCCCTGCTTGTGTTCCTTCTCTCTCTGTCTCTCTCTCTGTCAAATAAATAAATAAAATCTTTAAAAAAAAGTTTTCATGTGCTTTGTTAATTTTTTTTGGAACTAGAATTTATATTATAGTTAAAGCCACTTCTAGATTAGGAGGTCATTCCTTTTGGTGTATGGGTTCCTAATTTACTAGACCTCACTCCCAGTTGCCAATTCATTTTCTAGTGATCTCTTAAAACTTGATCAGCTATATCAGA
This sequence comes from Leptonychotes weddellii, assembly GCF_054177405.1. Classification (NCBI taxonomy): domain Eukaryota; kingdom Metazoa; phylum Chordata; class Mammalia; order Carnivora; family Phocidae; genus Leptonychotes; species Leptonychotes weddellii. Next base: position 268 of record NW_027770382.1, read on the forward strand.
GAAGAAAGGGCATATGATAATAGGATA
>NW_027770383.1:0-294 GCF_054177405.1 Leptonychotes weddellii
GTGTTGAATTTCTCTCCCTCATCTTCAGATGTTATTTTAACATAAGAAACAGAAGAGTTACAAAGGTTGGTTTATTTTTTCCCAAATACTCATTCTATACTTGGAAAATACTTGTTGAAAGTATCTATTTAAATAAGGAAATTAAATTAGTGATGTAAATACCTAAAAGAAATTACGCACTGGGGAGAAAAAAAAAAAAGCTGTCACCATAAGTGAGAGTACAGGATTTCATGATCTACCTATCAAGCTGGTTTAGCAATGAGAAGACACACAGTTGAAATGAATAAAAAAGTA
>NW_027770384.1:0-294 GCF_054177405.1 Leptonychotes weddellii
ATATGACACCTAAAATTAGTGTATTTTTAAAATGACATTCGGCAAAGTGGTCATTCTTTGGTAAAAAGTGAAATTTATGTTTCTTCCTTCCACCTGCCTAAATTAATATTTTACAGGGAAATCTGTAAGTTTACAATAGCTGTTCTTCCTCTACAAAATGGGAGCCAAACAGGGCGCCTGGGTGGCTCAGTTGGTTAAGTGACTGCCTTCGGCTCAGGTCATGATCCTGGAGTCCCTGGATCGAGTCCCGCATCGGGCTCCCTGCTTGGCAGGGAGTCTGCTTCTCCCTCTGAC
>NW_027770385.1:0-294 GCF_054177405.1 Leptonychotes weddellii
GGACTGGTGTGTGGCCCATATGCTGCTCTATACCTATTTTTACTAACAACTACATGTATGTATACAAACCTATCATAGACAACATTTAAAATTGTTTGGATTCTGCACTTAGCACATTTTATTTTATTTTATTTATTTTAAAAAAGATTTTATTTATTTGAGGGAGAGAGAGAGCACGAGCGAGAGAGCACAAGCAGGGGGAGCGGCAGACAGAGGGAGAAGCAGGCTCCCTGCCGAGCAGGGAGCCCCATATGGGGCTCCATCCCAGGACCTGGGATCATGACCTGAGCCGAA
>NW_027770386.1:0-294 GCF_054177405.1 Leptonychotes weddellii
GCAAGGCTCAGCACTAGGCTGAGCTGAAAGGGGGTGGTGGAAGGAAGCAGAGATCCCCTCCGCCCCACCCTGCTATCAGAGACCGAAGAAGAAGCGGAGCCGTGTGTCCCCGGTGGCTGCGGGTCCCAGCTCACTAATGAGAGCCCCTTACTGATTGGGCACTTAGTCTATGCCAGGCCTTACCTTTAACTCTCCACTCCGGGAGGTTGAGCCCTACTGCGTCCATTGTACAGATGAGGAAGTAAAGGCCTGGGATTCACCGAGGCACCTGTCACAGGAGACCTGGGCTTACAC
>NW_027770387.1:0-294 GCF_054177405.1 Leptonychotes weddellii
CGGCCACACACAAAAAAGCCAGTTAATCGGCACTTTTTACACAAAGCTAAGAGGACACTAGTAGCCACAAAGAAGTCTTACGATCTTGTTCATGAAGCTATTATCTTAGGTGAGTAACATGAAATATTCTGGAACAATGAAAAGAAAGACCAGGCTTCCACATGCCCGAGAAGGGTAACTTGAAAACAAGGTCCCCCCCTCCCAAGAATATTCAAGCATGCTCTGCCTAATTTTGTACAAAATCCTGTCCATAATTTTGAAAGGCTCTGTGCTGATATCCCCGCCCACAGAAGA
>NW_027770388.1:0-294 GCF_054177405.1 Leptonychotes weddellii
ACTTATGAAATACACAAAATGTTTAAGTGGTTTCCTTTGAGAACTACCCAAACATCTCCTGACCACTTAGAAACTACTGCAGGCCACACTCAGAGAACCAATGCCTTCGCCTATGAGGGCACTTTCTGGGTCAGCTCCCCCCAGGAGCCTGGACATCACAGGTACCTGTGAAGGCTTTAGAAGACATGGATTGCCAGATCTAACTTTTGACCAACCAAATAAAACTTTTCCTGAGTAGCGCTCAGGAATCTGTATTTTTTAAATAGTCTTCCAATGTAATTCGACTACATCCAT
>NW_027770389.1:0-294 GCF_054177405.1 Leptonychotes weddellii
AGGAAAAAAGAAAGGAAAGGAAAAAGGAAAGGAAAAGGAGAGGAGAGGAGAGGAGAGGAAAGGAAAGGAAAGGAAAGGAAAGGAAAGGAAAGGAAAGGAAAGGAAAGGAAAGGAAAGGAAAGGAAAGGAAAGGAAAGGAAAGGAAAGGAAAAGGAAAGGAAATTTCCTGATGTGCATAACAATACCTTACAGAACCAGAGCTGTGAAGTAGCTTGTACCTTGCTTATGATCAGAGAACAAATTAGCAATGTGACTAAAAGAGCACACGCTTTCCAGGCCCTAATTTGAACAATC
>NW_027770390.1:0-294 GCF_054177405.1 Leptonychotes weddellii
CCGGAGACTGCTACAGCTGGCAGGTGCTTGCAGCGCCTTCAGATGTCACCTCGTTCAAACCTGATAGCAAAACCCCTGTGACCTACGGAGACAGCCGCCGCGCTGCCAAGCAGGGTTGTATCATCTGGGGGACGTCCTTCCTTGTGGGAATGTGTTTCTGCGGCTTTCAAGTACACACTAAGGTGCTCGGTGGAAGCACGTAGAATTCAAAACATGTCCCATTTCAGGTGTGGCCAAAACCAGCCCCCACACATTGGCCTTACCTTTCAACTGAATGGAGGCTGGTTCCTTTTA
>NW_027770391.1:0-294 GCF_054177405.1 Leptonychotes weddellii
ATGTTCAGTAGCATGTTTAATCTCCACATATATGTGAATTTTTCCAGTTTTATTTTTGTAATTTCTCATCTTATACCATTGGGGTCAGAAAAGATGCTTCATGTGATTTCAATCTTTTAAGATTTATTTATTTGAGAGAGAGAGAGAGAACAAGCAGTGGGGAGGGGCAGAGGGAGAGAAAGAGAGAGAGAGAGAGAGAGAGAGAGAGAGAGAAGCAGACTCCCTGCTGAGCAGGAAGCCCGATGTGGGGCTCGATCCCAGGACCTGAAGATCATGACCTGAGCCAAAGGCAGA
>NW_027770392.1:0-3832 GCF_054177405.1 Leptonychotes weddellii
GCACCAGCTTGCATTCCCACCAACAGTGTAGGAGGGTTCCCCTTTCTCCGCATCCCCGCCAACATCTGTCGTTTCCTGACTTGTTCATTTTAGCCATTCTGACTGGTGTGAGGTGGTATCTCATTGAGGTTTTGATTTGGATTTCCCTGATGCCGAGTGATATTGAGCACTTTTTCATGTGTCTGTTGGCCATTTGGATGTCTTCTTTGCTTCCTAACTAATTTTATAAGGTTTGTATTACTGTGACACAAAAGCTAGACGAGACATAATATCTTTCATGAACATAGACACAAAGGTCCTTAATGAAATATTAGAAATGAATCCTGTAATGTATAAAAAGCTTAATATGTCATGACCAAGTAAGATTTATTCTAGGAACATAAGGTTGGTTTAACCTGTGAAAATGAGTGTCATTCAGTGTATTAGCAGGCTAGTGGAAAAAAACCATATGATCATCTCAGTAAATGCAGATAAAGCATGTTATAAAATTTAATACCCATTCATGACAGATTTAAAACAACAACAACAACTTGCTAAACTAGGAATAAGAGGGGAGTTTTTCTCAACTCCATACAGGGCCTACAACCTGAGTGGCTCAGTAGGTTAAGTGTCTGACTCTTGGTCTCAGTGTTGTGAGTTCAAGCCCCATGTTGGGCTCCACTCTGGGGCATGGAGCCTACTTAAAAAAAAAAAAAAAACAAAAAAACAAAAAAAACTACAACTAAAGACTGAATACTTTCACTCTACAATTGGGAACTAGGCAAGACTGTCCCTTCTCAGCAGTTCAGTTCACTGTTGTACTGGAAGGCCATAAGGCAAAAAAAATAAAAGGCATATAAGTTGGAAAGAAAGATGCAAAATTGTCTTTGATTGCAGCTGACATGAGAATTTACTTAGAAAATCATAAGAGATCTAAAAAACAGTTACGGGAACTAATAAGCTTAACAAAGTTGCAGGAAACAATTGTGTTTCTATATATTAGCAACAAACAACTGGAACTTGACATTTTTTTAAGGCTGTTTACCATAGTATCAAAAAATGTGAAATACATAGTAACAGTTCTAACAAAAATGTGTAAGATCTTAATACTGAAAGCTATAAAATGATTCAGAGAAAAAGATTAAATAAATGGAGAGCTACACCATGTTCATGGATCAGAAAATTCAGGGGTTTTTTTTGAAGTGTCAGTTCTTTTCCAGGCTTATCTATAGATTCAGTGCAGTACCACTCAAAATCCCAGTAGCCTTTTCTTTTAGGTGAAATTTTCTAAATTAATTATAAAACGGATTTAGAAATGCAAAGGATCTAGAATACAGTGATCAAAATAGTATGATATTGTTGTAAAGACAGATATATATATATATATACAGATACATATAAACTCACATAAAGGTGCCAAAAATTTCACTTTTTTAACAAATCAATGCCCAACTGGATTTCCATATGCCAAAAATGAACCGTAATTCTTATATCAGATGACATAGCGGGTAACATGTAACATATCATAGATTTAAATGTTAAGAACTATTGAAGGTCTAAAAGAAAACAGGAGGCAATCTGAATAACCTTGGGTTAATTGGATACCTTAAAAATAAGCAAAAAGCACAATTTTTTTTAAATAGAAAAATTGGACTTTATAAAAATTTATGGTATTTACTCATGAAAGATACTGTAAAGAACTGAAAATGCAGGTCACAGATGTTAAGAAAATATTTGCAAGACATGTATCCAGAATATGTAATAAATTCTTAAAACGTAACAATAAGAAGATGGACAACCCAAGTAAAAATGGTCGAAAGATTTATAGATGTATTTACTGATGAAGGTATACAAATGGGAAAATATGCTTACTAAAAGATCAGAATCATTAGTCATTAGGAAAATGAAGCTTACAACTGTAATGAGATACTACTACCATCTGCTAGAATACGCTATAATTGAAAAGATTGACAATTCTAAATACATGGAGGATGTGAAGTAACAAGAACTCACATACACTGCTGGTTAGAAAGTAAAATTGTACAGCCTTGTTTGAAAGAGTCTTGATAAGTTAAATATATACCATACCATCTGACCCAGCAGTTTTATTCCCAGGTCTTTACCCAAGAGAAATGAAAACATATGTCCGCAAAATGACTTGTATTTAAACATTCCTAACAGCTGTCTTCTTAATAGACAAAAACTTGAAATAATGTGAATGTCCATCACCTGATGACTGATGAGCAAATTGTAGTGTATCCATTCAAAGGAACATATTACAGATACATTCCACGACTTGGGAGAGTCTAAAGCTTTATGCTAAGTCATGGAAGTCAGATGCAGTGGGCAGTATATTATATAAATCTATTCTATGACATTCTGGAAAAGGCAAAAGTAGTGACAGAAATCAGACCAGTGGTTGCTAGGGTGTAAATTGTAAATGGAAGGGACTTGTGAAGTGTGAGGGGATTTTTTTGTAAGCATGAAAATGTTCTATATCTTAATTGTGGATATTACAGGACTTTATATTTTATTTTTTAAAAACTTTGAGTTGTAAGTTGTGAGTTTTATTTTGTATAAATTCTAAAACTCATTTCAAAAAAGAAGGAAATATATTCATTAGAAAATATTTATTTTATACTTGTGCATATTTAAACCCACTTTCCTGATAGTCCAATTATAAGTGAAAAACTGGGAACTTGTAATTGAATATTATAGTGATTAATGGCTCAAAACTCCTTTACGTAAATAGCCTAAATAATCAACAATAGGACAATAGTTAATTAAGTAAGGTACACCCAAACAATAAAATTCAGTAATTAAAAATCAAGGTCGAGTAGAATGCTCAATAAAATGGGAAAATGTCCTGAATATATTGAATGGGAAAAAAGGACATACATCAGAATCTCAATTTTCTTTTGAAAAACCAAGGAGGGGCATTATTAATGTGCAGAAAGAAAATACATCACATATCAACAATAGTTATTTCTGAGTGTGAGGGTGGTAATGACTTTCTTCTCTCTATTTAAAAAAATGTTCTGAATTTTTTTTTTTTTTAAGATTTTATTTATTTATTTGACAGAGACACAGCGAGAGAGGGAACACAAGCAGGGGGAGTGGAAGAGGGAGAAGCAGGCTTCCTGCAGAGCAGGGAGCCCGATGCGGGGCTTGATCCCAGGACCCTGGGATCATGACCTGAGCCGAAAACAGATGCTTAACGACTGAGCCACCCAGGCGCCCTGGTTCTGAATTTTCTACTTAATTATTTTGTTTCTCTCCATTAGAATGTAAGCATCATGTCTTTTTTTTCCCTCCTGTTGCTGTATCCATAGAGCCTAGAACAATGTTCCATAGATATTTACTGAATGAGTGAATGAATTCACTAAACTTTTATAGCTACTTGGGCCTCAGCCTGGATTTTTTTTTAATTGATTTGTCTTTGTTTTTGTTTTATTTATTTATTTATTTATTTATTTTGTTTTAATTGTGTAGCTGTGATTACTGTAGCTTTATATGCTATGTTTTGTAATTTGGTAGGACATGTCCTCTTTGTTGCTCATATTCAAATTATTCTAGGCTTTTCCTTGTCACATTAATAAAATCCTACTGGGATTTTAATTGGAATTTCACTAGTAATATAAATTGATTTGGTGGCAAATTGGCATTTTTCAGTGAGGAGTTTAGAACATTTAGGATGATAAAATGAGTTATTTAGATATTCTCTCATGTCCTTCAGTAAGCTTTATGGTTTTCTTAATGTAAGTTGGCATATCACTTATTAGGTGTATTTCCAGATGTTTTAATTTTGTTGGTATTGTTTTTGGGATCTAGTTTCCTTTATGCTTTTTTTTTT
>NW_027770393.1:0-294 GCF_054177405.1 Leptonychotes weddellii
CTGTGCTCACTGCGGCTGCAGAAAGGAAAGCCCCACAAATAGGCTGCTTTGTGCAGGAAATGGGCCAGTCCTCCCCCGGGAAAATGGCACTTAAACTCAGCCTCCAGGCCCCTGTCCTCCATGCCACATGGGTCCCTCCGAGCTGTGTGGCACCCCAGGATGCACAGGACCCACCTCCATGCTGGTGAAGCCTGTTGTCGCCCGCCCAGGAGGCTACAGTCATAGCTGTTTATCTACCAGCACCCTGCAGCGCACCTACATGCACACACTCAGACAACACGCAGGAGCGTGGGC
>NW_027770394.1:0-294 GCF_054177405.1 Leptonychotes weddellii
ATGGCACCCTTCCCACTGATACTGAATAAGCCGAAAACTCGGGTTACTGTTGATTTTGCCCTAGGGAATTTTACTGAGAAGAGCATTATAGCAGTGGAGCAACTGAGACCCTGTGTGTGTGTGTGTGTGTGTGTGTGTGTGTGTGTGTGTATAGACAGACAGACAGACAGAAAGGAAACATGAGTTGGCTGCAAGGATTGCTTCTGACCAAGGCGGCTGGTTGACCTTCCTTCTACTTTCCTGTTCATAGTCTCTGCCTGGCACTGATGGAGGAGAACTGAAGCCTTGCTGTCC
>NW_027770395.1:0-294 GCF_054177405.1 Leptonychotes weddellii
ATGCCTATATTATCAAAAGAAGAAGGGAATAAAGAAAAAAATTCTGTGCTTCAGAATGCTTAGTGTATGCTAGATAATGTTCTATGTTCTTTACGTGTATTAAATTATTTAATTCTCACAAAAATCTTATGAGGTAAATATTATTATCCTTATGCTTTAGATGAGGAAACCAAGGCACAGAATGGTTAAACAGCTTGACGAATATACACACAGCTAGCAAGTGGTGACATCAGTCTTTAAAACCAGCAAAGTCTGGTTCCAATATACACTCTTACCCACTATGTTAAACTCATC
>NW_027770396.1:0-294 GCF_054177405.1 Leptonychotes weddellii
ACATAACTTCTATTTAGATAAATGTCAATACAGTTCTTACATTTAAGAACCCTACCGAGGGGCAATCCAAAGGAACCAGAGCAGTTGAGAAAACCGCTAGTTGGTGGCTTGAGCTCTGAAACTACAGATGATAGTTTAAGAGAACATTTTGAAAAATGGGGCACACTTACAGATTGTGTGGTGATGAGAGACCCCCCAAGCAAAACGTTCCAGGGGTTTTGGTTTTGTGACTTACTCTTGTGTTGAAGAGGTGGCTGCAGCAATGTGTGCCCAACCACACAAGGTTGAGGGGCA
>NW_027770397.1:0-294 GCF_054177405.1 Leptonychotes weddellii
TAAACAATTGGCAGAGATAAGACATGTCCACACGTAATTGTAAATTATAGGTCATAAGAGAGGTATTGGAGAGATTACTTCTCCAATATGTACTCTATGACTTTATCAAGAGTACAGAATTTGACTTGGACCTTCAAGCCTACATACAATTTTAATAGATGAATAGGTACTCTGACAGTGGTGTGTAGGATGGATAAGAACAGGTAAGGTCTAGATGCAGAAAGACCAGTTAGGAAACTATGAAAATAGTTTGGGCATGTGGGGAATATTGACCTAAACTGGAGTGTGACAGCA
>NW_027770398.1:0-294 GCF_054177405.1 Leptonychotes weddellii
AGAGAGAATTCCAGAGGGTCCACGTGTCCGTTTCCACTTGCCTCATTGGAATCCCAGTATGAGAGACTGCACTGCGCTTCTAATATAAACCACTTTCCCTTTCAGGCATCACCTGTGGGCCCTGACACCCACTGTACAGAAAGCTTCCAAAGAAGCATCTGGGCATTTTGTGACCATATACCAGTCTGTCGAACGAGATGAGTGAAACAATGCACAGACCTTTGCAGAATGCCTGCTCTACCCATCCCTGAACTCTCACCGAGGAAGTGCACGACTAAATCCCAGTCCCAGAAA
>NW_027770399.1:0-294 GCF_054177405.1 Leptonychotes weddellii
AGATTTATAAAAACTCTTAAAAGATAAAGGAATAAAGAATAGGAAAATTGAGGTTTCTGAGTTCTAACATGAGGCATGCTACTGACTCTGTACAATTTTTTTTTTTAAAGATTTTATTTATTTATTTGAGACAGAGAGAATGAGAGAGAGAGAGCACATGAGAGGGGGGAGGGTCAGAGGCAGAAGCAGGCTCCCCGCCTAGCAGGGAGCCTGATGCGGGACTCGATCCAGGGACTCCAGGATCATGACCTGAGCCGAAGGCAGTCGCTTAACCAACTGAGCCACCCAGGCGCC
>NW_027770400.1:0-294 GCF_054177405.1 Leptonychotes weddellii
CTATGGATTCTTCACCTCTGATATTCAAAAATCCACTGTTTTTCAAGCCTCTCTCTTTCCTACCATTGATAGATCCTCTCTCCTGGCTTCTCTCCCTCCCTCTTTTTCCATTTGTCCTTCATTCCACTTTGCTACCTATACCCTTCCCTTCCTTTTCCAGAGACTCTTGAATTTACCTTTTGTGTGTGTGTATCTCTGAGTACCTTTTTGTGTGTGTGTAACTTGATGAACATGTCTGGACAAGCAAAATAAACAAAAGCAAAAATGAAAAACAAGATTAAAAAATAAATCCAA
>NW_027770401.1:0-294 GCF_054177405.1 Leptonychotes weddellii
TACTGAGCCTGCGGCGGGCACCCAGCAACCCCCTAGATGATCTCACCTAGAGGACCCCCCAAACCCCACCCATCTTTGCGGAGTCTCTTGACATATCCTTCATAGTGGCTGTCAAGTTACTGTTGGGTCAACTCATCTCCCTGTCCTTATTTCCAAACCTGATTTGAAGGTGCTCCTCTATTCCATGTGAATTTGATAAACAAGCCATCTGTGTTCTCATCTCAGGCAAGACTGAGGACAGAGCCCTTTGGCATCCCACTAGAGATCCTCCTTCTACCTGAGGTAGGTCCATGA
>NW_027770402.1:0-294 GCF_054177405.1 Leptonychotes weddellii
AATGCTTGCTAGAATTAACCAGTGAAACCATTTGTTTTTGATTTTTTCTTTGTTGGGAGGTTTCTGATTACTGAATCTCCATGCATGTTATTGGTCTGTTCATATTTTCTATTTCTTCATGATTGTGTCTTGGTAATTTGTATAATTTTAAGAATTATTGATTTCGCTCAACATCGCTCGGCATCAGGGAAATCCAAATTAAAACCTCAATTAGATACCATCTTACACCAGTCAAAATGGCTAAAATTAACAAGTCAGGAAATGACAGATGTTGGCAAGGATGCAGAGAAAGGG
>NW_027770403.1:0-3832 GCF_054177405.1 Leptonychotes weddellii
ATGATATGTTAAAAAAAAAAAAAAAAAAAAAAGATTGGCCTTCTTGATTGCATGGAACCTCACAATTCACAGAGAGGGATTGGGAAACCTGTGGGGGCTCTGGAGGGAGACAGACCTGGAATTCAGTCCCAGTTGGACTACTTACTAGCCAGTAGACTTGGGCAATTTTACTTTATTTCTTTGAGTCAATTTCCTCATCTAAAAGGAAGGAAGGAGAGGGGGAGGGAAAGAGGGAAATAAAGAAGAAAAGAAGGTATAGTAGTCAAGGTTCCCCAGGGAAACAGACCAGCAGGAGAGAGAGAGATCTGTTATAAGGAATTGGCTCCTGTGATTGCGGACTCTTGGCAAATCTAAACTCTGATGGAGTAGGCCTGCAGTCTGGACACACAGGCAAGAGTTGCAGTTGAACTTCAAGGCAGTCTGCTGGCAGAATTTCTTCCTGTTCAAGGGAGGCTCATCTTTGTTCCATTCAAGCCTTCAACTGATTGGACAAGGCCAGTCGACCCTATGGAGGGCAATCTGCTTCAATCCAAGTTCAACCATCTAAATGTGAATCTCATCCAAGAAAACACCTTCACAGAAACATCCAGAATAATTTTTGACCAAATATCTGGGCTCTGTGGCCCAGCCAAGTTGACACATCAAATTAACCTTTGCAGAAGAGAAAGGAAAAGAAAGAGAAGAAAAAGAAAAAGAAAAAAAAATGCACTATTCTGTGGAAGACCCAGGACCTGGTAGCAGCTCACCAAAATGACGCTTATTTTATTTTTTTTAGTATCATTATATCATTTTTTTCTGTTCATCCAGATAACGAAAGTGAGATTTGGACATGCTACATGCAGGCTTTCTTTTCTCTGTCTTGTTGAGGTCGCTCAATCACTGGGTGTATGTGGTCATTTATCAGACTGCAGCTAATTCTGAGACAGACAGAATACCCAGGTTTTGTATGTAACTGACATAATTCCCTGTTCAGCAAGACCAATCAGAATGATCAGTTGAGAGTACAATTGAATTCATTTGTAAATAACAGAAACAAAAACTGACCTAGTTTATATTGTCGAGTGGGGCTCCAGAGTCTCCATGTCTGCTTAAGGGGAGCTAAGACGGCCAAGGGGCTTTGTGCCATGTGGACATCACCAATTTATTTGCTGATTTAACAGGACATTATAAACATATTATATCCTGGCTGTGCCTAGCACAGCGCTAGGCTTTGAAGGGACCCAGAAAAGAGGAACACGCAGCATGTATTGAATTCTCACATTCTTGCTATCTTATTTATGTCTAGGACCTAATTTACCCTCGTTTTATTTTCAGCTGGGTTAAACATTGGGAGATATTAGCCTTCCTGGTTTTACTTTGTTTTAAATGATGAATAGGTTGTAAGAGGACAGGGTGCTGCAGTCCTGCCTCATGGTTACACAGATGAGAAGCTGAAACATCACAGAAGAGTGTCATCGCTGTCCTGGACAAGCAGTGTGCAGTGGGAGGTGCAGGCAAGTTGGACGACCCAGCACCCAGTGGGAGAGAAGGCGGCTGAGGGCAGCATCGTAAAGATCCATGAAGACAGATCAATGACAACAAGCCCCTCTGGAGGGCTAGAGGGTCCAGAGCAAGCCCAAAGCACACAGCTCATCGGTAGCAAAGCCAGATCCAAACACCTGCAGACAGGAAGTGATGCGCTACCCCTGACTTCCGTCCTAGCACCCCTCCCCACCAGGTGCAGCCCTGCCCTGGAGCTGAACTCCCGAGATAGCAGGGCAGTACTGTGGCAAAAGAATAAGCTTTGAATCAGAAAAGAAAGATAAAAAGACCTTGGGTCCCAACTCAGACACGCGTTGAATGTGTGCTCTTAGGTAAGTGACCCGCCCAGCCTCTGGAATTGGAATAGGAATGCTGACTGTGCAAGGCTCGCCCAAAGGAACGATGGCGGGACTCTACGTAAGGTGCCAGCCCAGCACGTCACAGGTTCTCCAGATGGGGTGCTTATGCTTAGTACTTTCTCACCCCTGTTATGCATAACACTCTTAGGGAGTTGTGGAAACGAAACTTCTGCTTTACCAAGAATTCAGCTATTATCTCTCTATCTGGACACAGCCATGCTCTTTTGATCTGAGATTGACAAAGAGGCTATTCTGAGGACTAATTCCAGAACACATCCGGTGAGTGCCCCTCTCCCACCCACACACAGTTATTGGAGCTGTAATGTGACATGCAGTCAGCCTGACCATGTGGCCTCAAACCTCTAGTACCTGTTGGCAGCAGTTGCCCATAGCAACAGCAGGGGGAGGGGAGATGGGAAGAAGGAAGTTACTAATGGTGTCTGTGTTTGGTTTTGTTTGTGAATTCTTGGTCTTAATGTCTATGTATGTGTGAGGGAGGGTGTCCTCAGGAGTGAGGGGAGTCACATGGCGATAGTTGGAGAGGTACTTCCTGACTGCGTTAATTGTGATGTGTATTTTTTTTTTTTTTTGTACAAGGTCTAGCTGGGGAAACTGCTTATGCCCATTTATTTGCAAATACATATGTAAGAAGTAGAGACCCTGCTTCATCTCACTCCAAGTCATTCGACTCCCCTGGGGGGCAGGGGGATGGTTCATGCTTCTCTAGGGCTTTTGTAAGAAGAATTTTGCGAGGAGCTAGGCTGAAGCACATGACAGCAGGGAATCACACAGAAACTTCCACCACAGGGAAACAAAAGCATTAAAGCAGACCCAAGGCTGCTTGCAGTGGGACTTGGGATGGCCCAGGGTTTGCCATCTCTGCATAAGGGAGCTAACAATGGGATCCTCTGTGTCATCAGACCACCATTCCTCCAAGCCTGGGGATTTACCGGGAACTTCTCTCGGTGGTGTAGCTTTGGGCACATCACCAGCCTGCCCAGGTCTCAGGTCTTGGGGACTTTTATCCATCAGATGAGAATAGCTTTTATCCTGCCATTGCCATAAGGATACACTGCAACATAGAAAGTCCCCAGCACAATGCCCGACTTCTTGTGGCACCCAACAAAGGCACCTTTTGTCCCTTTAAGGGAGCACACCGTGATGGAGCAGTGTAAATGAGCTGAGAGGCAGAGAACATTTCCTGCCTACCTTTCCTGCCTGATTACCTATATGGTAATCCAAAATTTTGCCACTCCCTGGCTACATGAAGACCTAGGTGCGTCCTTGCACCTTCTGAAATTTTTCTTGGTTTGTAAATGGAGCTAAGGGTGCCCACTCCTGTAGGCTGGAGCTTCCTGAGTACTGGGTGTGACACCACACAGAGCTCACTGCCCAGCATCAGGGTGGCGAGGTTTGGTCCTCTTGTTCTGGACCCAGCCTTCTTAAGGGCACAGCATGATATAACAAGGAATAGAGGTTTGGTATTTTGTGACTATGGGAAGAAAGTCTTTTGAATGTTATTGTTTTTCAGTCTAAATAAAAGTATTACATGAAGGGAAAGATGAGTTGAGGTGGGAGAGACAACCACTTTTAGGGTGATTTTTTGATAGTGGGGGAATTAAGGGAAAGGGAAACCTGAAAGGAGAGAGAGAATTTAAATAATACTTTCCCTAGAAATTTTTGTTTTCCCCAGTGCCCCAAAGAACTTCATCTGTGCCTCATTTCCTTTTTGGTTTATTATTTTTAATGCAGGTATTTTCTTTCTTAACCATCAGTTAGTGTTTTGTTTTGTTTTGTTTTATTAGAAAGTAAAGTAAAGGGATGCCTGGGTGGCTCAATATGTTAAGTGTCCGACTCTTGATCTCAGCTCAGTTCTTGACCTTAGGGTCATGAGTTCAAGCCCCACACTGGGTACCACACTGGCCATGGAACCTACTTAAAAAAAAAAAAAA
>NW_027770404.1:0-294 GCF_054177405.1 Leptonychotes weddellii
GGCGCCTGGGTGGCTCAGTTGGTTAAGCGACTGCCTTCGGCTCAGGTCATGATCCTGGAGTCCCTGGATCGAGTCCCGCATCGGGCTCCCTGCTCGGCAGGGAGTCTGCTTCTCCCTCTCCCACTCCCCCTGCTTGTGTTCCCTCTCTCGCTGTGTCTTTCTCTGTCAAATAAATAAATAAAATCTTAAAAAAAAAAAATAACAAATCCTTTAAAAAAAAAAAAAAAAGAAAGAAACAGTTTTCTGTGTACATTAAGAACAGTGTAACTCCAGACCTGGTAAGGAAGATGTACA
>NW_027770405.1:0-294 GCF_054177405.1 Leptonychotes weddellii
CCAGCTTTTGCCTTGCTAAGGAGTTTGGAGTTCAGCCTGTCAGTGGGCACGCTGAGGATTTCAGCTGGTGGTTACAATATTGGTTTATGGGTTAGATGCCAGTAGTGGAATGGAGGAGGATCAAAGACACAAAGAGACTGTGAGTAACCCGGTAGGGGATTCATGTCTGATTCTGATTCATCTTTGTATTTCCCAATTGTGCTCCCAGTGCCATGCACATGGTTTGTATACAAAGTGTATTTGTTAAGAAGTGAAAGAAAAGGAGGTGTCCACTTCCAGACTAGAACACAAATA
>NW_027770406.1:0-294 GCF_054177405.1 Leptonychotes weddellii
AGTGGGGAGACTGCTTGTCTCCCTCTCCCTCCTGCTCGTGCTGTCTCAAATAAATAAATAAATCTTAAAAAAAAAATAGACTGATTTTTTTTTTAAAAGTATGATCCTATTGTTAAAATAACCATCCTATAATAATGTGCATCTCTTAAAAAAATACTAGGAGTGTTTAGATTGATTTCATTGATAAAGCCCAGCAACATTGCCCCATTGGAAGGTGGCTCTCTGAACCTGAGCCAATAACCCAGCAGTAAACAAGAACAACTTCTCAATAACAAACATGACATCTCAAAGGTC
>NW_027770407.1:0-294 GCF_054177405.1 Leptonychotes weddellii
ATCAATTCTTAGATAAATACTGTATGAGGAAAGAAAGACATCATTAGAACTTGGAAAGCATTTTGTCTAATGGTATCAAAATCTGCTTTCTTTTAAGATGTGGTATATATATACAATGGAATATTATGCAACCATCAAAAGTAATGAGATCTTGCCATTTGCAATGATGTGGATGGAACTGGAGGGTGTTATGCTGAGCAAAATAAGTCAATCAGAGAAAGACATGTATCATATGACCTCACTGATATGAGGAATTCTTAATCTCAGGAAACAAACTGAGGGTTGCTGGAGTGG
>NW_027770408.1:0-294 GCF_054177405.1 Leptonychotes weddellii
ACGGTTCAGCTTCAGTCCGCCGCCTCCGGGTTCCTCCAGTCGGAGGTGCGCGGGGCGGCGGCGGACTGGAGGCCTGTCCCCGGGGGACAGGTCGGGGGCGCGGGCTCGCGGGGAGGGCCCCCGAGGGCCGTTTGCAGCCCCGCCCCAACCCCGCGGGGGCGGGCGCTCCTCAGCTCAGGTCCTAGCAGCTTACAAAAGACCTTTAGAATGGAGTCTTCATATAATAGTAAAACAGTTTCCCTCTCGTCCACAGAGTCATTTACGGGGCAAGTGACAATCCTGGTAAGATTGCAG
>NW_027770409.1:0-294 GCF_054177405.1 Leptonychotes weddellii
CCCCGCTCAGCGGGGAGCCTGCTTCTCTCTCGGACCCTCTCCCCTCTCATGCTGTTTCTCTCTCGCTCGCTCTCTAAAAAATAAATAAAATCTTTAAAAAAAAAAAAAAGATCATCTCCATGTGTGTTAGTAGAATTTTAAGGTCTCCTTGTGAATGCAGTTGGTGGTTACACTAAAAAAAATGACTAAGTACCCAGACTGAGGTCATTATCTGCCTAACCTAAACATTTATTTAGAAGGTTATTTTTTAAAAATAATCGAAAACTGACAAATGGAGGGCAGTTAAGGAAGATC
>NW_027770410.1:0-294 GCF_054177405.1 Leptonychotes weddellii
AGATTTATAAAAACTCTTAAAAGATAAAGGAATAAAGAATAGGAAAATTGAGGTTTCTGAGTTCTAACATGAGGCATGCTACTGACTCTGTACAATTTTTTTTTTTAAAGATTTTATTTATTTATTTGAGACAGAGAGAATGAGAGAGAGAGAGCACATGAGAGGGGGGAGGGTCAGAGGCAGAAGCAGGCTCCCCGCCGAGCAGGGAGCCTGATGCGGGACTCGATCCAGGGACTCCAGGATCATGACCTGAGCCGAAGGCAGTCGCTTAACCAACTGAGCCACCCAGGCGCC
>NW_027770411.1:0-294 GCF_054177405.1 Leptonychotes weddellii
AAAAAAAAAAAGGAATATCAGAAAACTCTACCTATATGAAGGAATATCTAAGTCAATGCTAAGGAAGTAGTAGAATTTAACCAGGTTTTGGGGGTGGATGGATGGGTAGAGATTCTGGCATTGTTAACCAAAAATTTATGTGCTTCAGACAAAATAGACTGAATTTGAAAAAAAAATTTTAAAATGGTTAGTGATGCAAAAAAATTATGAAATGATTTGAATGTAGCTGAAGTCAGAGAGCAATAATAAATATAATATTAAACATTATTTAGCACAAGAACCTAACTTTAGACA
>NW_027770412.1:0-294 GCF_054177405.1 Leptonychotes weddellii
AAGTGGGGCAGAATCCCAGGTGTGACACCGTGGTCCGAGGATCCCTTGGTTTGCAAGAATGAGTGGCGCCTAAGTGCTGCACTGTTCCCAGGCATTGGAGTATGGAAGCCAGCTGAGAACAGCGAGTGTTGGTGCCGGCTTTCTGTCTGTTTGGACATAAATTTAGAAAGGCTGGGTGGTTGTGTGACCACTTTCCTGGCATGGCCCAGCAAATGGCAAAGGCATGGTGAGACCCTCCCCTGGAGGAACAGTATGGATCCGCGCTAGAGAAGTCGATAAAATTTGGAGTTTTGA
>NW_027770413.1:0-294 GCF_054177405.1 Leptonychotes weddellii
ACTAAGTAAGAAAGGTGTTACTATTGTATGTTTCCTTAAAAAGGAAATAACCTGATTATTATTGCCAATTTTATATGTAAGAAATGGTGATTCTAAAAAAAAAAAAAAAGTGCTGATTCGGATTTGTCCAAGGTTAGTGTTAGAGACAGGAAATGCATTTTCTTTCTTTCTTTCTTTCTTTTCTCTCTTTTAAAGATTTTATTTTATTTTTTTTAAGTAATGAAGTAATCTCTGCCTCCAATGTAGGGCTTGAATCCACAACCCCAAGATCAAGAGTCACATGCTCTCCCAACT
>NW_027770414.1:0-13910 GCF_054177405.1 Leptonychotes weddellii
ATTAATGGTGGCCTAGGCAATAGACATGGAAGTTTCTGAAACAATGAGGAATATGGAGGTAGATACTTTTAGGTTGGTACAATGGCTCAGCAATGTCTTCAAACATCCACGGGCCAGGATTTTCCCAAGTCTTGTTCCTCTATCCTCAGTATATTTGTTTTTTGCCCTCATGGTTGTCACCTCATCTTTGCAATGTGGCTGCCACATCTCCTGGCATCACGTGCTCATGCCAGCATCCTAAGCAGAAACTGAAGGCCAGAGGCTAAGGGTCTTATCCACAGAAGTTCTGTCTTTTTGGACAGTAAGGAGAGACTTGAGAAATCTCCCATTTGCTTCTCATTGTTCAGAATGGTACCATACAACCACCCTACATAGTCATGGGGGCAGGGGAATGAGATCACCGTGAGTTGTTGGATCAATTAGTACTTACTTCATGGTGCTGGGGAGAGACCCACCTTGCCTGAGATCTAGTGATATCTGCTTGCTACCTGAATTCATTGTCAGAATTCTGTGGTCAGGGAAGAAGGTCATGGGCAGTGTATGTGCAGACTGTGGGATGTGATGGTGTTTGGCATTGAAAAGACGAGAGAAGCAGTTATAAAGAGGCAGACTAAGGAGTGGGTTGGACCATGAGCTATGGAGACAGAGCACCCAAGACTGAATTTTGGATTTGGTGCTTACTAGCTGTATGACCTTGGGCAACTTAACTTTCTGCCTTGCAGTTGAATTATCTGCAATAATCCCTACTCACAGTGTTGTTATGAGAATTCAATGAGATAATAAGGGCAAAACAGCACGGAGCTCTGCATGTGTTAAAGTGGAAGTCTCCTTTACGGGGTCAGAGCCTAAAGGAACCGAATGGAGGGCTCTCTGGTGTTACAGGCCCATGAGGCTTTGGACTCACTTTGTGGAAAGCACTGCTCTGAGGGGCAAGAGGCCAGGTTTGGGGACTAATGGCCGTGTCATTAACTTGCTAAGTGTTTCAGACTAAGTTCCATTCTGTGCCTCAGTTTCCTCAAGTGTAAGATGGGAATCATGGTCTCCACGTTCCATTCAGTTCCAACATTCTGATGTAATGGTGACCTTTTGGTAGTGGACAGTTGGTGGCATGGGTCCTAGAGGGTTTTTAGGGGCCACTCGCATCATGCTCACTGAGAAGACCGGAGACTTCCTGTGTTTTCTCTAATGGCACTGTTTGCTATTGTCCCTATGAAGGTGGAATATAATTGAGGGGCTCATACCCTCCCTGCGGCCCATATGCTTTTTAAAATTAAAAGTAGCCACTGGAAGAAGTTAGGGGCCTCATCCTTCAAATGACTAAAGACCTTGATCCAAAAGTGACTCCCTGGTTCTGAAATCCCAGTGGGGCTTCTGCCCCCCTGTCTGTCATGACTTGATTTGATATTTGAACTCGGGATTTTACATAAATAGGGTATTCGGAAATGTTCTTAGTTAACTTTGTACTTATTTAGTTTCAATAAAAACAAGGCAAATGCATAATTAGCATTTTAACAATAAATAAATTAGAACTTGAGATTGCTGTAACAATATACACTGTTAGAGAAGAATCGGAGAACGCAGTCTAAAAATAAAGGCGAACTCATAAACACACTCTTCTTTCTCTCTGGAAATCAAAAACACACCAGTGGTTTTCTGACAAAGGACGAATAATGAAGGGAACTGAGAACTTTTCTTCCCACCTAATAGTGGGAAGGTAGCTGTGTTGGAGTTGGATAAGGAGGAGTTGTATCCAGAACAATAAACTTGCCCTCAAAGCCTTGATTATTAGTTCCACTCAAAAAAAGCAACAACAACAAGGATAAATGTAAAACTGATGTTAGGAGATTTAAAAAAGCTGCAACCCATGAAAACTAAATAGTCGTTTGCAAAATACTGTTCCAATCAACAGAATTGTTTCCTTCAGAAGAGCTGTCGGACGCTCCCCATGCTCCGGCCTGGTACAGCCTGGAAATCGTTCTTTCTTCCTGTGGGACATGGAGCGGTTCAAATGCTTCATGGAGTCCGTCATGCCCCGAAAAATTCTGAGTGTCATTGTGGAATAATCAGACTCAGATTTAACGTTACACATTTTCCAAGGCCTTTTGCAATTAAGGAGTATCTGGGGCTAACGACGAAAGCAGTCTGGGCCCAGACGGGGTGTGCGCGCGCCATGAGAGCCCGCCGGTGGGGCGGGACCCACGGCTCACGCCGGCCCTTGGCATTGGCTCAGGCTTTTGGAACTCGGCGTGTTGCATACGCGCTCCGATTTAGGTACAACACAGCAGGGGGGCAAGTATTAACCTGTGTTTTGACTTTCTCTAAACTGTTTCCTGGTGATGTATCCTGAGGCCTGTATGTTTAAGAAACAAACTAACAAAATGCACAAGCAGAAATAGGTAAAAGAATTCCAGAGAGTGTGAAAAGATCCATATTCTGAAAAATATTCTTCTGTGTTAAATAATTTATAGAAGAAAATGGATTCAGAACAGAGATCTTGAAAGTATTTTAAAATTTGGAGATACGTGTATGTGTATATGTGTGTGTTTGCATGCATATGCACACATTTGAATTTTAACTTCCCTGATCTTGGGGTGAATCTGATAGTAACATTTCTCCTGAAATGAATTTAATGACTTGCCTCTTTCCTGTACATGTTTGTCCCTACCCTGAACCACTGGGCCCTGGCCCCTACTTTGGGAGGAATTTTAGAAAATGATTGTGCTTGATTAAGATCCATGGAAGGACACTCGGGTATATTTAAAAAGTCCCCATAGTCTGCAGTGAAGGGGGAGTTGGGTAAAAGAGTAGAAGCAAATCAGTAATGAAAACCTGGTCCCAGGGTAAACAATAATCTAGGGACCTAGGCACAGGCCAAGGGGACTGGGAGACAGGGTACACTCGGGCCAAAGCTCATTAAATAGAAACGGATCAGAGGGAGGAAGAAAGCAAGTGGCTTGGAAAGGCAGGGAAGCTGTGAGTCCACAGGGGCTGCAGCTGGCTCTGAGCACTTGGAACCCCATCATAGAGATTCAGATGCAGTCACCAAGTCCAACCCTGTCACGTTGCTGATGAGCAAACCAAGGTCGAGCGCTTTGCCTAAGGTCCCAGGCAAATCAGATCAGAAACAGGGCTAGCACCCAGGACCCCCCCGCTCTCAGCCTCGGGCAGCGCCACCATGGGACAACGACCTGCTTCTTCTAGATTTGGTGTCTCCTGCTCGCTGAAATTTCACTAGGAAATTAGAAAAGGAAATAGAGGAAACCAGATTTTACAAATGACTGAAAAAATGATGCGGGAATAATAGCAAACAAAGGTAGCGGGATGAAGCCCGAGTTTCTCAATGCTAGCGGCACACTGGGACTACCTAGGAAGCTTAAAAATAAATACAATGACAGAAGTCCATGTCAGGTTAATTTAGTAAGAATTGGTGTGAGTTAGGCTCTGACACTGATCATTGTGAAAACTCCCAGTTGATTATAATGTGCAGCCAGAGTTGGCATGAAAGATCTGGATTTGAATCCTGATATTATTAGCTGTGTCCTGAGGCAAGTGACCCAACCTCTCTGAGCTTCGCTTTGCTCATGTGTGAAATAGAGCCGATAGAGCCTGCCTTATAAGATTGCTATGAGATTAGGTGAGATAAAGCATATGACTTGCCTGACACAGTGTTGCGTATTTGTCATTAAACGTTTCTTTCTTTTTTTTTTAAAGATTTTATTTATTTATTTGACAGTGAGAGACACAGTGAGAGAGGGAACACAAGCAGGGGGAGTGGGAGAGGGAGAAGCAGGCTTCCCACCGAGCAGGGAGCCCGATGAGGGGCTCGATCCCAGGACCCTGGGACCATGACCTGAGCTGAAGGCAGACGCTTAACCGACTGAGCCACCCAGGTGCCCCTAAATATTTGTTTCTTTTATAGGAATCTGAATCTTAATTCAGTGGTTAAAATTAGAGAATCAGTTTTTATTTTGTAAACTATTAGTGAGTTTCCCTTTCTAGTGTGTTCCTAATTCCCTGAGCACATTCTTAATAATTCTCATAAAAAATTCAAGAACAGTTTTCAATTTCCAAAATAAAGTGAAAGGGCAGAATATGTAGCCACCAAGAAAGTAATGCTCATTTCACAGACAAGTGGGATTCTGGTGGGTTGCCTGGAGGAGGTGAACCTCCTGGATGGCATTAGAGGGTAGCATAGGGCTTTCCAGAGTGAAACCACATGCAGCTGATACACAATTACAACTTTAAATGGCATCAAGTCACATGTTGAGAAAACCGTTGCCTTCTTGATTCTCTTTCTACTACTCATACTACTTCTTGTACTATGAAGACATTTTGCTTGCTAGTATCACTCGCTAAACAGAAGAGATCTCAGAGCCTTTTTATTTAGCATTTAACATTGTTTCACCTTCATTCTCCTTCTGTGTATGTCGCCTTTTATTTATGGCAAGTGGCGCTGGTTTTCCATTTAGAATAATGAATGTCTGTAAGGAAAAATGGGCCAGGACTCTTCAGCAGACAATGTAGGAATGATAAGCAGATTGGGGGAAAGTTACAAGGGTGGGAGAGTCCTGGGTTCTCACCATGGCTCATCTGTGAGACCTCAGGCTGAAACATAACACAGTCTTTCTGGGACTCGGTTTCCTCAATCCTAAACTAAAAGTGGTAGACTTAACAATGCCTACGATTGCTTCCAATTTAAGCATATCTGATATTCACATTCCTCACATTTTGGGCTTTTAAGGATAATCTTTTTTTTTTTTTAAAGATTTTATTTATTTATTTGAGAGAGAGAATGAGATAGAGAGCATGAGAGGGGGGAGGGTCAGAGAGAGAGGCAGACTCCCTGCTGAGCAGGGAGCCCGACGTGGGACTCGATCCCGGAACTCCAGGATCATGACCTGAGCCAAAGGCAGTCGCTTAACCAACTGAGCCACCCAGGCGCCCAAGGATAATCTTGTTCATTAAAGATATATGTATAAACACCCCATGAAACAAAGGAAATGGGATAGAAGTGAACTTTTTCTCTACTTCATATCCCCATAGAAGAACTTGTGGGTTACTGGTTCTTAATAAAGTCATTCTTTACTGGGATCTCTGCTTTTCTACCAGTTTTCTTCTCTTGCTGATAGACCCTATTCATTAATTTTAAAGACTGTTGTGATCTGGCTGATTACCTGCATTCAGGTGTAACGCCCAAGCCAGGTGTATTCTGTTGTGAATTTCCTAGGCAATTAGATCTGTGGATTATTGCTGGGTTAGCGTATTTCCTTCTTTTTAGCACTCTTGAGAAATCGGAAATACAGGACAGATTCTCGCACTGCAGAGTGGTAGTAAAATGTTAATTGGTATAAACCAGCATCACTTTAGTGGTTTGGATAGGAAGGTGGCATCAGGGCTTTGCCCGGTGCTAATGGTGTGAGTTTTGGTCGGTAGCACACACATGCTGATAGCATAGGGATTGGTGTCCTGGGCATGAAGGACGTGGGACCCTCTAGGTGTTCAGTGTTGTTGCCTGAGGTTGGTGCCCACTGGGACGGGCCAGAACTGGGCCGAGGCTGGCAAGGCATCAGGGTGCAGAATTTTCATATGTGGTCCCAGGTTCACAGATGGTGCCTCTGAAAACTGGCCGAGTGCAATCTGGGGTTTTCTCTCAGCACTGCTCTGGGTGCGGAGGACCTAATTCATCCAGCCCGGTTGCCCTCCTGCTTCTGTCCTCCCCACTCTATGCCCTCACCCCTAGGCTGCACGGTCATTGTCAGCCTTCAGTGAAGGCCTCCCTTCTCCACCAGTTCAAAGTCTCCTTTCCTAGTGGGGACTCCTGCACCACCCTGTTTTGTGTGGTTCCCTGGGACAACAATGTATCCTTCTTGTATCCCAAGCATTGTTCTAGATCCTTTCTGGTGCATTATTGTATCTAATCTTTTCTACATTATTTTCCCCACTTCTGCAAAGGGGAAACTTGAGGCTGAGGAAATTGACCTAGTTTGCCCCCAGCTGATAATGGGTTCTGAAATATGCAATTTTACATGACTCCAACCTGCAGAAAGTTTTTTGTTTTTTTAAGAGAGAATGAGTGCACGGGTGGTGGGGGAGGGTCAGAAGGAAAGGGAGAGAGATGTTGGGGCTCGATCTCTGAGATCATGACCTGAGCCGAAATCAAGATTCAGATGTTTAACTGACTGAGCTGCCCAGGTGCCCCTTGCAGAAAGTTGTTTTGGCATTTTTCCAATAGAGGAGAAATGTTCAGGGAATTTCTCCGAAGGTCAAAGTATCTGGGATGGGTGTGATCTTTTTTGATTAGGGCTGGGAAAATTCTAGTGACAAAACACTGTAATTCTTTTGGTGGAAAAGGGTTTGGAAGAATGAGAAAGAGGTGGGTGCCTTGTTGGGAGTCGATTTTGAGGCAGGGGATTCATGGACCTCACAGCTGTAGGCAGCCTCAGAAAGGGAACAGGGTCCTTGGCTCTGGAGTTGCAGGTGGATCCATGACTCTGATGGTAGGTGGCTCTGGGCACGAGACTAAATTGTTTGGAAGCCTGTGGAAATGTGGTGGTAAGGAAATAGAGAGTCTGTCAGCAATGTATTCACTCACAAATACTTGGTGAGCATCTGCTAAGTGCCACATGCGATTCTCAGCACTGAGGATACAGAAGTAAACCACCAGATGAGAGGAGAGCCTGGCTCTCTGGAAGCTGGAGAGATAAGCCAACATTGGAAGGTGGAGCGGAGAAGCAGTGTGCAAGGAGACCAGGAAGGAATGACCAGGGAGGAGGCTGGAAAACAGGGAGGGAATGGTGTTAGGTAAGCCTAGAGAAGAGAGTATTTCCAGAATAAAGATGGGCTAGAGCTTTACCCAGACAGTATAGAAATCTAAGGTGAGGGGGCTCTCAAGAATCTTTGTATACCCTGGAACCTTGCGCCTTGACAACTTACAACTTCTCCTTGGCCTTTTCTTGAGAGGCTCTACTCTAATGTTCACATCTCTCAAGAGCAAATGATGTGCAACGGTAAGGAGGCATGTATGCATTGATGCATATGCTTGTAAGGGTGCTGGGCTCGTGCTGCATTCTTCTGGGAGGAAAATTTTATTGCCTGTGGTGGTGTGCTTTAAAATGAAGCATTTGAAGTGGTATTCTTTTTTGGGGTCAAAACAGATCTGAGCACCATACGTCAGTGTGCCGAGCTGTGAACAGAGCAGCGATTTCCTGAGACGAGGTGTGTGTCTGCCAGGATCAACCACAGGCCCTGCCAGATCCTTGTGGGAGATGAAATGCCAGGGAGCAGCCTGCTACCACAAAGAGAAGCTGAATGGCAGTGACACCTCCAACGGCAGAAAATTGAGAAAACGTTCCCTGGAAACCAGTTCCTCTTTGTCCAATCATGACAATACCAAGATACCAACCCATTTGCTCCAGAGAATAATTACAAGTGCCATTTGTATAATCTTTGAGAGTTTATAAAGTGCTTCCAAGGATGTTATCTTATAGATTGGATTTGACCTTGGAGCATGTGGTCAGCTCAGATGAGGAGACCTCGTGTGCCAGCTTGCACGGTCCCTTGTCTGGTTTCCAAAATGGAGCCAGGGAAACCGTGGCTGACCCCCTGAGGGACTGGTGTCATGCCTTTAAATGACTTGCTTCCCAACAGTTTTGGAAATAAGAAATCATGACTCTGAATCATGAGAGTATGGGAGAATTTCTATTTTCTCCTGTATATCTTAGAATTTTCCAAATTTTCTGTGATAAGCATGGCTACATTTGTAATGAGAAAAAAAAAAGTTGTTTAAAAAACCAGGGGAAGCAAGTTTCCGAAATACACCACGGGATTGGCCACCTGCTTTGGTCGAGTTTCCTGGGTTAGAAGGGCCATTGCATTTTTGAAGAGGGGCTATCGAGGTCACATAATCAAACTCACTCGTGCACCCGTGTGCAGAGAACACAACCAGCAGAAGCAGTGTCCTACTTCTTTAAAATAGATACTTGGAAAGCTTTAACACCAGCAAAGCAAAGCCAGACATATCGATCCTCTTAGAGGAAGTGAGATGGATTCTGAATGTGCTATTTTCTCTTTTAAATAGTTTATTTTTTATTAAATAATATGTGCTTCTTAAAGGAAATGTGGCAAATAAAAAGAAAAGGAACAATATTCTATCCATTAAAGATGATCTCAAAATCTGCCCCCCCCAATCTTTTTAAATGGAAGTGGGTGGGTATTTTGTTTTTGTTTTGCATAATGGTGTTTATTTTTATTTGAATTTCTGAATTTCCTTTTCCAGAATAATTTCTTTAAATCTGACTTGCGAGAGTAACAACTCATTATAAAAGCGTTTTTGAAAAGCTTCATCCAGAGAGAAAGGCCACTTTCACACAGGCAGTTAGGTGAGAGTCTTTAAAGGGATACCCCACTAGATAGCTCATCAGTTTTGTTTTTTTTTTAGGACTTCCCCTGTGTTGAGTTCCTAATTTGAATTCTAAATTTTTTTTAAAAAGGCAGATAAGTGATATATCACCAGACCCCTTGCCTCTCTAAGACTATATTTCTGTACCATTACTCAGAAAGATGACTTGGCAGGGTATAATATGCTTGGTTTACAACTTTGTCCTCAAAATATGTTACTCATTGATTCATTGTCATTTAGCATTTAATATTAAAAAGTTAAGAGGCCAGTCAGACTTTCACTTCTTTGTGTGTAAACTGATTTTCTTTTCTGTCTATAAATATGCAATATGTAAAACTTTATCTTAGTATTTATGAATGATTGGGTCAGCCCTGGTGGTTTCCCCCACCCCAATGATTTCCTTGGAACATGATGAGCTGTTTGAACAACACACTACTATTTCTTTTTCTTTTTCCTCTGGAGGAAGATTTTCTTTAACTCTGATTTTGGACATTGTGTTTATTCCAATTGCTATACTTTTTAAGTTTGACCTCTATGTATTTTTTTTAAGGAATTATATATTTATTTTAGAGAAAGGGAGGGAGAGAGTGTGTGTGTGCATGAGCAGGGGAACAGGCAGAGAGAGGGAGAGAGAGAATGTCAAGCAGACTCCCCACTGAGCACAGAGCCTGAAGCGGGTCTCTGTCTCATGATCCTGAGATCATGACCTAAGCCAAAACCAAGAGTCAGATGCTTAACTGACGGTGCCACCCAGGTACCCCTCTATGTATGTTTTTAATATTTTCTCCCATCATTTTAATTTTTGTCTGGATTCTAGGAGAAGTACTGGAATTTGTCCTCTGTATTATTGATCAATTTTCTTCAATGACAGTTATGTCCTTTGCTGCCTCCAATTATGTTCCATTATTGCTTTTCTAATTTTTCTGAAGTCTTTAATATCTGACCCATGTCACTTTTAGTCTCCTTTTGCTGGCTTTTCACCTCAATTATTTCTCTCTTAGTGATGTTCTCTTTTTGCCCCATGGAGTGCAGGTCATTCTCTATTTAAATCCTAATCCCAGATCATTTTTTCCTAATTCCAGTTTTTGTAATAAATATTTTTCAGAAGTCTGCTCATCCTCTGAATTTTTGTAATGATTTCTTTCATATTTTGATCCAATTTTCCCTTGTTCTTTATGTTTTAATATTTTTCTTTTTGATTTATCCTCAATAGAAAGGATATTTCACTTACTCTTGGCCTTGTTCTCTGGTGCTGGTCACATCTCTTTCTCAGAGGTCGAGCTTGATTTGATTTCCAGGGTGACTCTTCAGGACTGAGACAAAAGTTCCTTCCATGCTTCCTGGTTTTAACATTCTGAAAAGATGGAATGTACAGACGTGAAATCTCCTAGTATGTACTGCTCCTAGAGCTCTCCGTGTCCCTGCTCCCACCCCCCTTCTATTACATCATCTGGAAAGACGCTATCTCCTCTGATATTAGGTGTTACTTCCAGCTTCTCTGTATTTCTTGAAAAATATCTAATAGGGGCTGTGGTATAATCTCATGGCTCCTTGCTGAGAGCATCCTAGTCTGGGTATACACTCCAGTTCTACCTCTGACAACCCTTGTGAACTTTGCTGAATTACTTCATATCATTGAGCTTTACTTTCCTAGAATGAAGATAATGATACTGCTATTATTTTGTGTTGCAAGTTTAAAGAGAGATAATGTTTGTAAAGTGCTTAGCACGGTGCATGATAAATAAATTTTAAATATTAGCTGCTGTTATCATTATTAATATTACTATTCTGTCTTTGAATACAGGTATAAAGAGAGGCATTGATTGGAGTGGAGGGTATGAAACAACGCACTGATAGCTTTGAAGAGAAGCACCCCATGGTGGAAAGGCAGCTGTCCAATTTTGTCATTGACACAGATGTTGAATTCCTGAATCTTGGTGGACAATAGGGGAATATTTTCAATCAGGCACAGACATGGTGAGTCACAAAATGGGTTTTCCAATCTGGTTTGATCTGCTTCTTAAGTAATAGAACTTCCTTAAGATTCTGATAAGAGTTTGATTGCAAATCACAGTTTTCTTACTGCTGTGATGTTTCATCTTCTGGGTCTTCATAGGTATTTTTGTGGGAAGGCTGATGGTGGTGTGTCCACAGCTATTATCCAGTTGCAATGTTAAGTTGGAAGTCTGCAGGTGTATTTCTCAGTTAGTTTTCAAATACAGATTACCAAATTTAACCAGTTAGATGCATGAAAACAAAATATGTTGCATGAGTGATTTCTTTCATTTCTTACAGCTCTATAAGTAATTCTGTTTTTATCCAGATTTTACTTGTTAAATGTGTTCTAAGTCAGGGATGCAGAACCTTCTCTTTTGTTTCATTACTGTGTTGATATTCTATAATTCTCATATCGTACAATAATGAAATAGCATGTTTTGCATTCTTATGGACATTTTAACCACTTATTTGTGATTCCTATAAGCATTCTTCAGGATCAAAGACAGAGTTGAATTCAGTGCCCTTGGCATTGAGATTCGAATATATTTGAAAAGGATGCTTTAACTTCACTGTATGACATAGCACTCCCACTGAATCCATTGTTATTCTAAAAAAATAGTTCTTAGAATGTGGATTATCTCTTTATGTTGTGGAAAGATAGATAAATGTTTAGTTGTAGTGTTTTTGAGACAACCTCGATGTGGCTAACTAGAATTCATATTGGAAGCTGTTCTGTTTTTCTGTTGATGGAGAATGCTGGGAGAAGCTTATTTGGTAGTGATGGAAAGAACAGTGTCCCACTGGGTAGGGGCGGTGCTGTCCAGTCTGAGTTTTGCTAAGGCTGTGTCCAATTACCCCCTAATAAATTTAGCACCAACATGGCACTTAATTGTAAAATGTTTTCAATTCTCTGAAAAACTCTCCTCAGACGTAGGTCATTACCATTATCACCCCATTGTTCACAAAGTGTAGTGTAATTCCATATGTCCCATGGGTTTTTGGTTTCTTTAGTCAATTCATTTCCATTAATATTTACTGAGGTGACATTTGGTTGCTTGCCCCATGACAAATGGTGAGGTTAGAATGCCTTGTTCTGTGGTTGGGACATTGGGATGTTGGACATGATGCCTTTCTTTTGAGCATAAGAAGTGCAAGGAAACAAACCAATTAGCCCTTCAAGTGAGTGCTGAGGATGCCAGGGACATGTGGTTAAGTTACATAATGATGAGAAAGTCAAAAGGAGTACCATCCTAGGGTTGAAGAAAAGAGGTCACTGTTTGGGATTTGGCCTTATCTTCAGGTGTGCTAACGTTCATGGAACCTGTGGAGGCTCTGGTATCTCAGATGTCTGTCCTGATGATAAATACATCAGGGGAAAGTTAGGCACTAACTTAAACTAGAAGGACTCAGTATGGCCAAAGATGTTTCCAGCAACATTATGCTGGAAAGTGCCCGTACCTTCTGCCCCCTTGTCTCTCGGTCTAATCTGCCAGTTACGGAATTCCTTTCTTCTTAAAAAGTCCATGGTGCAAAGCACCATACCCCTTAGTTTAAATTAGAGCCATGTCCCTGGAATTAAAGGCTTCTCTGTCCTGTAATCTGGGAGTCTTAGGGGAAAGGGGAGGGAGGAAAAGGAATTGACATTTACTGTGAGGCCATAGTGTGAGAGATGAGACACTGGGTGCTTTTCAAACATTGTTTTGTTCAATCCACACAACATGCTCCTGTTGTGACCTCCTCTGGTGTCACCACTCCTTGGATGGTTTTATTATTATCCCCTTTTTCATCGATGAGGAAACCAAGGGCAGGAGATGTGTTTCACCGACTTAAGGTCCCATGGTATATGTTGAGTCTAGTTCAGTCTTGGTGAGCCAATGGTTCTCAAACTTTAGCAAGTATCGGCATCACCTGGAGGATTCGTTAAACCACAGATTGAGGGGACTCATTCTCAGAATTGCTAATTCAGTTGATGTGGGGTGGGGCTCAAGAATTTGCATTTCTAACAAGTTCCCAGGTGATACTGATATTGCTGGTTTAAAGACTGTTATTTGAGAACCTCTGTTCCATACTGTACTGTATTTTCAGAAGCATGAGTCAAATTGGAAAGGTGGGCCCAGTTGACTGACTTCCTTGATGTTAGCCCTAAACATCAGGCTGTGTCCTCTTCAAGGAACCGAGCCTGCTGTTGCCAGTGTTCCCTGGGTTCCTGTAGAAATTCTGCCATGGTTTTGGTCTCCAGTTCTCAAATTAGTCCATTTGGTATTTGATGTTGCCACCAAAGTCTTTGACCATTTAATGAATGAGATGTATGCTTATGGAATATAGTTGATGACTAGATTGATTTGCTTGATCTGGCCTTGGATGAGGCTTTCATCTTGGCAGTCCTGCCCATCTAAATCATAGCACCCATAGGGGAGTCACATGAAATTGAGGTGTAAGAACTTGGAGATGAATTCCTGGGTCATACCCAACCCAGCCAAGGTAACTTCATGATACCAGATAAGGGATCACAGCGGTCCTAGGATGGAAGATCTCCTGTATGAGCCACAGTGGCCAATGATTTCCAGATTTACTACGTATGCTTGTTAATACACATTCTGCATCTCTAAAAGGGAAGTGATTTGTCTTGGTCCCAGGAATGGCTCTGAATGTGGCAGAGGATTAGACTCTGAGTTAAATTTCAAATTCAGGTGGAACCCCGACTCTGACTTTATGCCATCAAAATGGATGTCTATTCTTTCTGGGTCATCTCACCTACTTTAATGGACTAAATTATCACCCACAGAACTCTAGGTCTGGCCTGTCCTATGAGATCTAGGCTTGACATTTCTAACTGTGTATTAGGTACCTTTTCTGTATGTGTCTCACTGACTCACTACAATGCACTTTGTTCTAGTTACTATGACTGTATTAGCAAATGAGCCCAAAATGTAGTGACTTAAAAAAATGTCAACCTTCCTTTTGCCCCCAGATCAGCAGTTTGGGTAGGATTTAGCAGCGTTGGTTTATCTCTGAGACAGCTCAAAGCTGAGGGGCTAAAACTATCTTTCTGGGAGTTGATCTTAGTTGTTGGTTAAGCCATAACTGGGACTGTCTCACAAGATGCTGGCTAGTTTCCCAGGGTGAATATATGTATACAGAAAAAGAAAACCAAAGAGACTACTGGGCAGAAGCCATGTCATATTGTCTTTTATGACTTAGCCTCAGAAATCCTACAGCATCACTTTCCCCACATTCTCTTAAGGAGACAATTAAAATGTGTTGATCAGAAGAGAATAAGCATTACCTTTCAGTGGGAAGAATGTTAGTCATGCCATGAAAAGAGCATGTGATATGTATATATACATATGTATCTATGTGTATCTATGTATGCGTCCGGAATTGTGATGCCGCCGGCTTTGCTTTTCTTTTTCAACATTCCTCTGGCTATGCGCGGTCTTTTCTGGTTCCATACAAATTTTAGGATGATTTGTTCCATTTCTTTGAAAAAAGTGGATGGTATTTTGATGGGGAT
>NW_027770415.1:0-3832 GCF_054177405.1 Leptonychotes weddellii
CACTGTAAATCTTGCTCATGTATAGAAGCAGAGAGAGGGAAAAAACCTTGGTACATTTCATTCTGGTTCATTGACTTTCACTCCTTTGCTATATTCCCCTGTCTTACAACATCACTATTTATTTCTTCTTGAAGGAATGGTCATTTGCATTGTGACATACAGACATACATACGTGCACCTGCATATACACGCACATAAATACACATACACATATGTGTGTGTGTAAAAATAGTTTACCACCATACCAAGAGACCCAACCAACTAACGACTGTGGTTTCCTCTGGGAACGGAAGGACAGGGATGGAGAAAAACAAAGATAGAATATTGTCTCTATGCAAACTATTTTCTTACTTTAAGAAGAAAACTACTGCGGCATGTACTGCATGGAGCACTGGGTGTTATACAAAAACAATGGATCGTGGATCACTACATCAAAAACTAATGATGTATTGTATGGTGACTAACAAAACATAAAAATAAAATTAAATTTAAAAAAGAAAACTATAATGACAAATATCAAAATTTATTAATTTCAGACACAGATACATGAGTACCTGTCCTGATATTCTATATTAGTCTCCATTTTTGAATATTTAGTAGGTTACTAAAGAGGGGTCAGCACTAGAGATGTAGCTTATGGGATTTACCCTGGTCCGTCTCCTGTTCCAGAGTCCTCATAGACAGGCACCAGGATCCAGACCAAGGATCATCCCTACAAAGGAATATTAAAGAACAGACATGGAGGGATAAATATATGCTGACCATCTACCTCAATTCTGTGCCCAGAAACATTTTAGAGAGTTCTAGAACTTTCCACAAAATTGTGCAAGGGAAATTTTCTCCTGAGTATAGAAAAGGTCTCTAGAACTTCGGGTTCGAGTAGAAAATGAGACTTATTAGGTATTGCTGCAAAAGTACATGTTTATATCAGATGCTGAACAATGAGGACCTTCATAGATGAATAAGATCAGGGTCATCTTCAGCATGTTCTCACTCACAGACCCAAAGGGACTAGTAGACAAACACCTCTTCCTATTTGAAAACCATATACTAGGGAACCTCAGATTACCTGGGTGCCAGCCCTAAGGAGTGATACCCAGTTCTCCTTTTGATACTTCTCAGGGAGAATGAAAACACAGCTCAAAGGACTAGGCCATGATTCAAAATGATGGTCCCTGAGAAAAGGCTCAGGTGTGTTGCCCAGTAACCTGAGCAGAGTGGCCACAGACAGACAATTTGCAGTCTCTCTGGTCCTTCAGGGCTCAATATCCAAAGTTCCTCATTAGTCACATTCTTTTGCTATCATGCTGATCCCCAGGTAGTAAAAATCTTTAAGGAACAAGGCTCAGAGAAGGAATAACTTAAAACTGGCTAATTCCCTCACCCTGGGAGGCCAAAAGTATGCAATTCTTCTCCATCCACCTATTTCTTTTCATATCCATTTCAAATTCCTTTTATACATAGATGCATTTCCGTTCTGTAATTGTATTCTTGTCTTGTTTCCTAAGGTACATTAAAAGGCACCCTTTATAGGGGCACCTGGGTGGCTCAGTTGGTTGGGTGACTGCCTTCGGCTCAGGTCATGATCCTGGAGTCCTGGGATCGAGTCCCGCATCGGGCTCCCTGCTCGGCAGGGAGTCTGCTTCTCCCTCTGACCCTCCTCCCTCTCATGCTCTCTGTCTCTCATTCTCTCTGTCTCAAATAAATAAATAAAATCTTTTAAAAAAAAAAAAAGGCACCCTTTATAGCAACAATCTAAGGAAGACAGGACATGTTAAGCTCAAAGTATAGTTTATTATATGGAGATAGATGATAGATAGATGATGATGATGATAGATAGATAGATAGATGATAGATGATGATAGATAGATGATGATAGATAGATAGATAGATAGACAGTTAGATAGATAGATAGATCACCTATATAATGCAAGTGATAATATGCATGATAATATAGCAAATATACCCTAAAAAGCAAATTCTAGGGACTAATTCTATGTATGGCTCATTGTATTCTGTTTCTACATATTATATTCAACAGTTTCTTTTTTTAATAAATGTTAACAATATATTTTATTTAACCTAGTATATTAATTCAATATGTAAACCATATAAAATTATTAATGAGCTATTTTACTTTTTTTTCCTCTTTGAAATGCACTGTGGGTTTGAAACCCAGCACCTGTCTCAGTTCAGGATCTACTCTGGTTCCAGAGAAGAATGGTGGAACCATTCTTCATGTGGTCAACAGCCATATGTGTGCAGTGGCTCCCCCATGGGACAGCACAGCTTGAGAGCCTTGACCTGAATGTTCAACAATTTCTAATGTATTCCCTATAATCAAAATGAACTGTGCATGGAAGAGTAGCCTCAGCAAAAAGGCAAAACGGGAGATTGGGCAGCTCAAAGCTCTTGTCCTCTCAAAGTAACACTGAAAAAAGCAAGCGGAATTGTCAGAACTAACCTTGTCAGAACTTCTGAAAACAGTCAAAATTTACAGCAACCAAGTAAGTGCTGGATCAAGAAATAAGCAACTTCAAACTGGCAGGAAAGTTATGTGGCATTTTTACTTGCCCTTGCCCCTCACTTTCCCTGGCATGGCAATAGTCTTAGTATGAAAATGGTCGTAGCCTGTGTTCTCAGCATGAGACCCTGGTCCAGGTATTCTGAGGAACCAGAATAGATCGTTTCTCAAACCATTCTGTATGTCTGTTTTAACCCATCTGGGAGCTACTTGAATGACTGACACAAGGCATTCATCTCTGTTTTGCCTAACTCAGAACTCAGGCTGGAAAAATAGTGGGCATTGTTCAAAAATACTGCAAACCAAACTAGCAGCCTATATACACTTACAGTAAAAGATTAAGTCAAAACATGAAATAGAGGGCACCTGGGTGGCTCAGCTGGTTAAGAGTCTGACTTGTGCTTAACCAATGGGAAAGTTTAGGGTCAAGCCAAGCATCTTGGCTCAGGTCATGATCTCAGGGTCATGAGAGCAAGCCCTGCGTTGGACTCCACACTCAGTGCAGAGTCTGCTTAAGATTCTCTTCCTCTCCTTCTCCCTCTCTCCCTCTGCCTACTAGCACTCTCTCTGTCTCTCTAAAATAATAAATAAATAAATAAATAAATAAATAAATAAAATCTTCTGTAAAATTTTAAAAACCATAAAATAAACCAGCTTAACCCCAGAGTAAAACAGGGGAATTTTTCTTTAGGAAATTCAGATGTTTAAAAGCCACCAAGTTGGGGCACCTGGAGGCTCAGTTGGTTAAGCATCTGACTCTTGATTTTGGCTCAGGTCATTATCCTAGCATTGTAGGATCAAGCCCCACATTGGGCTCCATGCTCAGCAGGGAATCTGCTGGAGATTCTCTCTCCCCTACTCTACCTTTGCCCCTCCCCTTGCTCATGCTCTCTCTCTCTCTCTAAAATAAATAAATAAACCTGGGGCACCTGGGTGGCTCAGTTGTTAAGCATCTGCCTTTGGCTCAGGTCGTGATCCTAGGGTCCTGGGATCGAGCCCCACATCGGGCTCTCTGCTCAGTGCAAAGCCTGCTTCTCCCTCTCCCACTCTCCCTGCTTGTGTTCCCTCTCTCACTGTGTCTCTCTCTGTCAAATAAATAAATAAAATCTTTTAAAAATAATAATAAATAAAATAAATAAATAAACCTTTAAAAAAATAAAATAAAATAAAAAATAAAAGCAACCAAGTATATGGGAAAATTTAGAAAGCCACATGCATGCCCATGGCAAAACATATACTCAGAAAAGATCAGAGAAGATCCTAAACTTTCACATTATTCTCTGCACTCAGTGCAAACCTGGATAAGTG
>NW_027770416.1:0-294 GCF_054177405.1 Leptonychotes weddellii
CTAACAATTGTAAATATTTATGCCCCTAACTTGGGAGCAGCCAAATATATAAGTCAATTAATAACAAACTTGAAGAAACTCATTGATGATAATACAATAATAGTAGGGAACCTTAACAACCTCCTCACAGCAATGGACAGATCATCTATACAGAAGATCAACATGGAAACCAGGGCTTTGAATGACACATTAGGCCATATAGACTTCACAGATACATTCAGAGCATTTCATCCTAAAGCAGCAGACCACACATTCTTTTCGAGTGCATATGGAACATTCTCCAGAATAGATCAC
>NW_027770417.1:0-294 GCF_054177405.1 Leptonychotes weddellii
AAAAAAAAAATACAGTGTATATCTTTGTGTGCAGAATCATTTTATTTTATTATTTTTTAAAAAGATTTTATTTATTCATTTGAGAGAGAGTGCACAAGGGGGGGGAGGGGCAGAGGGAAAGGAACAAGCTGACTCCCTGCCAAGTGGGGAGCATTTTGTGGGGCTCGATCCCGGGACCCCAAGATCACAACCCCAGCTGAAGTTAGACGTTTAACCAACTGAGCCACTCAGGTGCCCCCAGGGCCATTTTACAATTGAGTGTTTTTCTGAAACTAGATTGCTAAAGTGGAATTA
>NW_027770418.1:0-294 GCF_054177405.1 Leptonychotes weddellii
GGCACTGGCCTGTCATCAGAGGGGGTGTACGGATGGAAAGTATCCGAAAATGTAAGGCTCTGAAACACAAGGAGCTGTATTCTAACCTGAAAGCATTTAGATTCTCAAGTCCCTGTTGGCCAATTTCTTATTAGTGGTCATCAGCCCCCCGTCTGGGATGGCCCTGCACTGGCCACCGTCCCGACACCTCCTTCTGGTTAAAGTGGGCTCGCGGGCACCTCTACCCTGTGCCATCTCCCCCTACACACGTCCCCTCGTCCCCTTGTTGGGGCGGCCAAACGATGGCGGGGTCAC
>NW_027770419.1:0-294 GCF_054177405.1 Leptonychotes weddellii
AAAAAAGACAGTCTCTTCAACAAATGGTAATGGGAAAACTGGACAGCCCCATGCAGAAGAATGAAACTGGACCATTCTCTTACACCATACACAAAAATAGACAACTCAAAATGGATGAAAGACCTAAATGTGAGACAGGAATCCATCAAAATCCTAGAGGAGAACACAGGCAGCAACCTTTGTGACCTCAGCCCTCGCAGCATGTTGCTAGACACATCTCCAAAGGCAAGGGAACCAAAGGGAAAAATGAAGTATTGGGACTTCATCAAGATAAAAAGCATTTGCACAGCAAAG
>NW_027770420.1:0-294 GCF_054177405.1 Leptonychotes weddellii
GTAGATTAGAAGTTCAGAAAGTTTTCATTGTTGTGATTACATTTTTTAATTTTTATTTTTTTAAAGATTTTTGACAGAGAGAGAGATAGCTAGAGATAGAGAGAGAGCGCGCTCGAGCACAAGCAGGGGGAACAGCAGACAGGGTGAAAGGGAGAAGCAGGCTCCCTGCTGAACAAGGAGCCTGACTCAGGGCTCCATCCCAGGACCTGGAGATCCTGACCTGAGCTGAAGGCAGATGCCCAACCAACTGGGCCACCCAGGCACCCCATGATTACATTTTTTAATAGGATAGAA
>NW_027770421.1:0-294 GCF_054177405.1 Leptonychotes weddellii
ATATAAATTATGATAGCACCAATGCTGGAACCATGAAACCTCATTGGCTTAACCCAATAGAAGCTTGTGATTTGCTTATATAAAGTCCCACAGCAGGGGTGGCAAGGTGGGTGGGAGGGGTGTTAGCCACATGCAGTCAGTCACTAACCCAGGTCAACCGTGGCTCTGCCATCTTGAATACATGGCATTTCCAAGGTTGCCTTGGGTGTCATCATCCAGGTAATATAAGAGGACAAGGTAGAGAAGCACTTGCTTCTACCTCACTCCTGCTCACATTACAGCCATTGACGAGCA
>NW_027770422.1:0-294 GCF_054177405.1 Leptonychotes weddellii
CACCCTTCAGATTCTGCTCCAGATTCCTCCTCAGTCCGTTTCCTTAGTTTCAACGCTCACAGACTTATATTTCTTTCTGATTGAGTACAATTGTTCTTTTATCACTGTGATTATTTTGTTTCACATCTGTGGCCTCTACCTGGAAAGCTCCACAGAAACAGGGACTCTTTCTGATTTTGTTCACCATTTGTGTCCCTCACGGTTGACATAGTGTTTGGGACATAGTCAGAATTCAGTACATTTCTGTCAAAAGAATAAATGAATGGTAAGAGTAACCGCTTATGCAAAAGACGG
>NW_027770423.1:0-294 GCF_054177405.1 Leptonychotes weddellii
CTTCCCCAGGGATTTCCGGGATTTGTCACTACGAGATGGTAAGGACTTGACACCTTGCCTAATGTGAGGAAGCCTGGCTTTCTGAGAGCTTTTGCTCGAGGTATGGAACACTGAGGCCCAAAAAGGCCTTAAGGGAGAACTAGTCCACCTTTGGGTGGTACAAGCTGAGGAAACGGAGGTACAGAGAAATTCAGTGACCGGCATTACTGTGCCTTAGCAAACTTCTTGTGAATAAGAGGGGAAAATGCTGTTATATTTAACAGCTCAAAGTAAGAAGCTGAAATGAAGTTGGGC
>NW_027770424.1:0-294 GCF_054177405.1 Leptonychotes weddellii
GATCCCAGGACGCTGGGATCATGACCTGAGCCAAAGGCAGACGCTTAACCGACTGAGTCACCCAGGCGCCCCTGAATTCATTTAACTTTTATCCCTTGATAAAATATGACTGAAATAGACTGCTTCCTTCTCTGGAAACAGGGGAGAATCTATGACTTTATCATTGGGGCTGCTCTGTGGGAGGGAATTCTGTACCAACTAGACATTCATTTAGGGCCTGCCCCCTGCTTCTTTTAGCAGTGGCTTGTAGTTTGGAGAGAGGCAGGGCTCCCTGAGCCAAAACCCTAGTCCTGC
>NW_027770425.1:0-294 GCF_054177405.1 Leptonychotes weddellii
GTAGATTAGAAGTTCAGAAAGTTTTCATTGTTGTGATTACATTTTTTAATTTTTATTTTTTTAAAGATTTTTGACAGAGAGAGAGATAGCTAGAGATAGAGAGAGAGCGCGCTCGAGCACAAGCAGGGGGAACAGCAGACAGGGTGAAAGGGAGAAGCAGGCTCCCTGCTGAACAAGGAGCCTGACTCAGGGGTCCATCCCAGGACCTGGAGATCCTGACCTGAGCTGAAGGCAGATGCCCAACCAACTGGGCCACCCAGGCACCCCATGATTACATTTTTTAATAGGATAGAA
>NW_027770426.1:0-3831 GCF_054177405.1 Leptonychotes weddellii
AAATAAAAATGTTTTTTAAAAAAGGGATTGATAAGATGTTGGTTGAAAAAGGGAAAAAGAAAAATTCAAAAAAAAAGAAAAAAGAAAAAAAGACAGTAAAAAAAATTAACTTTGGGCACCTGGGTGGCTCAGTTGGTTAAGCGACTGCCTTCGGCTCAGGTCATGATCCTGGAGTCCCGGGATCGGGTCCCGCATTGGGCTCCCTGCTCAGCAGGGGGTCTGCTTCTCCCTCTGCCCTCTTCCCTCTCGTGCTCTCTGTCTCTCATTCTCTCTCTCTCAAATAAATAAATAAAATCTTTAAAAAAAAAATTAACTTTGAAAGACTAAAGAATCATGGTAAAAAAGCTATGAATTCTATGTGCAGTATTCCCCTAGCGCTGGAGTTCTGCCGTTCTCATTGATTGGTAAACTTGGTCTTGGCTGGCTGTTCTTGCTGATCTTCTGGGGGAGGGGCCTGTTGCCGTGGTTCCCAAATGTCTTTGCTGGAGGTGGAATTGCCCTGCCCTTGCTCGGTCCGGGCTAAATAATCTGCTTCGATTGCTCTCCAGAGCTTTTGTTCCCTGTAAGCTTTCCGTACAGCTTTGGAGGCGGAGAGTGAAAATGGCGGCCTCCCAATCTCTGCCTCAGAGGAGCCAAGAACTTGGGCCCCACTCCTCAGTGAGCCCCCAGAGAAAAGCAGTCCGTCACTCCCGGCTCCCCGGTCTCCGGCCGCACTCCGTGCTCACCCGGCCTGTGACCACGCACTTCCATCTCTGGCACCCGACCCCATGTGGAGTCTCCAAACCCAGCAGATCCCTGCGGTGCACTCCCACGCGGCTCCTCCCGGGGGAGGAAGGTGAGTCTCCCCGGATCTGCCGCTTGTTGGGTCCCTGCTGGAGGACCAGTGGCCTGACTGTGCCATGGTCACGGTTTATGGCAACCCCGAGCTGAGAGCCCACGCCTGAGCTCCACCTCTGCAGCCGGCTTCCCTGCTTCGTTACCTGGGAGCTCTGTCACTCAGGCACCCCCGGTCTTTCTGTGACCCCGAGGGTCCTGAGACCACACTGTCCCATGAGGGTTCCACCCCTTGCTTAGCCACCAGAGTGATGTCCCTCAGCGGAGCAGACTTTTAAAAGTTCTGATTTTGTGCTCCGTGGTTCTATCACTTGCCAGAAGCGGCCGACGGAGGCCCCTCCCCTGCTGTCTAGCCTCCCGAATATTGCCTCGGATTCACTTCTCCACACGTCCTACCTTCCAGAAAGTGGTCGCTTTTCTGTTCAGAGAGTTGTTGCTATTCTTTTCTTCAATCTCCTGTTGAGTTTGTAGGTGTTCAGAATGGTTTGATCCCTATCCAGCTGAATACCTGAGAGGAGACGAAATCCAGGTCTCCTACTCCTCCGCCATCTTGCTCCGCCCCAAGATTAACTACTCTTTAAACTCAGTCACAGTCACATTTGAAAATTCTGTCACTTAAAGACTAAAGTGTAGAATTAACCTCCAACAATAAGTTCTGAGGCCGGAGAGTTGGGCGCCACCATCTTCATCCTGTCCATCCATGCTCGAGACTCGTAAGTTTTACTATTAGATGTCGGGGTGTTGACCTATTTTTATTGATTTTGAGAGGGGTTCTCTGTGTCTCCTGGATTTTGATGCCTGTTTCCTTCCCCAAATTAGGGAAGTTCTCTGCTATAATTTGCTCCAATATACCTTCTGCCTCTCTCTTTCTTCTTCTTTCTGGGATCTTCTAATGTTGTTTCATCTTATGGTATCACTTATCTCTCAAATTCTCCCTCGTGATCCAGCAGTTGTTTATCTCTCTTTTTCTCAGCTTCTTTATTTTCCATCATTTGGTCTTCTATATCACTGATTCTCTCCTCTGCCTCATTTATCCTAGCAGTTAGAGTCCCCATTTTTGATTGCACCTCATTAATAGCCTTTTTGATTTCGACTTGGTTAGATTTTCATTCTTTTATTTCTCCAGAAAGCGTTTCTCTAATAACTTCCATGCTTTTTTCAAGCCCAGCTAGTATCTTTAAAGTGATGATTCTGAACTCTAGATCCAACATCGTACTAATGTCCGTATTGAGTAGGTCCCTGGCAGTCAGTACTACCTCTTGTTCTTTTTGTTTAGGTGATTTTTTCCGTCTTGTCATTTTGTCCAGAGGAGAAGAGATGAATGAGAGAACAAAATGCTAACAGGGCAACAACGTCCCCAGAAAATATACTCTAAACAAATCAGAAAAGACCTGAAGCTGGGGGAAAAAGAAAGGGAAAGAAAGAAAAAAGAAAAAGAAAAAGATAAAAACAGGAAAAAAAAACCACAGAACAAAACAAAACAAAAAAACAGAATGTGATCAAATATGATCAGGCTGGTACATAGATCAGTGCCACACACTAGATTTTGGGTGTATTTTGGTCTGTTAGAAGATAGTGCCTCCCAAAATTTTAAAGAAAGAAAAACTTATATATGTACAAAAATAAGGGTTGATATGATGAAGGGATGGAATGAATATGACTATAAAGATGGAAAGTATAAAAAAATTTTATAAAAGGAATTGATAAGAAGTTCTTTGAAAAAAGAAAAGAGGATTTTAAAAAAAAAAAGAAAGAAAGGGTGAGAATGTGATCAGGCAGGAGAGTAGAACAAAACCATACTCTAGAAATTTAGGGTATATTTTGATCTGTTAGAAGAAACTATCTCAAAATTTTAAAGAGAGAACAACTTATATATATATATGCCAAAAATAAGGGTAACTACTATGAAGGGATAGAATATGACTCTAAAAGTGAGAAATAAAAATGTTTTTTAAAAAAGGGATTGATAAGATGTTGGTTGAAAGAGGGAAAAAGAAAAATTAAAAAAAAAAAGTTAAAAAAAATTAACTTTGAAAGACTACAGAATCATTGTAAAAAAGGCATGGATTCTCTGTGCATTTTTCCCCTAGCGCTGGTGTTCTGCAGTTCTCATTGATCGGTAAGCTTGGTCTTGGCTGGCTGTTCTCGTTGATCTTCTGGGGGAGGGGCCTGTTCCCGTGGTTCCCAAATGTCTTTGCCAGAGGCGGAATTGCCTGGCCCTTGCCCGGTCTGGGCTAGGTAATCTGCTCTGGTTTGCTCTCGGGAGCTTTTGTTCCCTGCAAGGTTTCCGTACAGCTTTGGAGGCTGAGAGTGAAAATGGCAGCCTCCCAATCTCCACCCTGGAGGAGTCAAGAACTCAGTGTGCCCCCAGAGAAAAGCAGTCAGTCACTCCCGTCTCCCCAGTCTCCGGCCGCACTCTGTGCTCACCCGGCCTGTGACCACGCGTTTCTATCTCTGGCACCTGATGGCAGTGTGGAGTCTCCAAACCCAGCAGATCCCTGCGGTGCCCTCCTGTACCTCTCCTCCCGGGGGAAGAAGGTGAGTCTCCCCGGATCTGCCGCATGTTGGGTCCCTGCTGGAGGAGCAGTGGCCCCACGGTGCTGCGGATCACAGTTTATGGGCAACCCCCAGCTGAGAGCCCGCGCCTGGGCTCTGTATCTGCAGCTGGCTTCCCCGCTCCGATACCTGGGACCTCTGCCACACCCAGGCACCCCCGGTCTTTCTGTGACCCCGAGGGTCCTGAGACCACACTGTCCTGTGAGGTTTCCACCCCCTACTTAGCCACTGGAGCAACATCCGTCAGCAAAGCCAACTTCTAAAAGTTCCGATTTTGTGCTCTGCTGCTCTATCACTTGCCAGAAGCGGCGGACAGAGACCCCCTGACCCGCCGTCTATCCTCCTGAATATCGCCTTGCATTCACTTCTCTGCACGTCCTACCTTCCAGAAAGTGGTCGCTTTTCTGTTCAGAGAGTTGTTGCTATTCTTTTCTTCAATCT
>NW_027770427.1:0-294 GCF_054177405.1 Leptonychotes weddellii
GCCCTCTGAGTGTGTCACTCTCCCCAAATCTCCTTGTGTTCACTGACCCAGAAGCTCTCCGAACCCTGTCCTTTTGGGTTATTTTGGAGGCTTCATTATGTAGGCACAATTGATTACATCATTGGCTATTGGTGACTGATTCTCCCCTGGAGGTTTGGGGTGTAGTTGGACTACAGGTTCCAACCCTCTGATCACTTGCTCTTTCTGGTGACCAGTCCCATCCCAAGGTCCCTCCCTAAGTCACTTCATTAGCATAAGCTCTGCTGTGCTCTAAAGGGGGTCCTTATGAACGAA
>NW_027770428.1:0-294 GCF_054177405.1 Leptonychotes weddellii
ACCACCCAGCAAATTCTAGGGTGACCCACGGTTCGTAGCACCTACCTCTATGACGTGCCAGACACGGGCCGCGGCAGGTGCGCTGCCGGAGGTGACAATAGCATCTGTGTCCAGGTGACCAGGTCTTGCTGTTGACCCAGGGAAGGGCCTCGGGCTAAAGCCACGCTGTACCAGACAGAGGTTTAATATACACACCTCCTAACCTGATTGTGAAAATTTCCCGTTTCTTTAAAAATTCAAAGCTCGGGCGCCTGGGTGGCTCAGTCGGTTAAGCGACTGCCTTCGGCTCAGGTC
>NW_027770429.1:0-294 GCF_054177405.1 Leptonychotes weddellii
CAGGGGCCTTCTCAGAGGCCCGAATTGCTGTGGGAGGGGGGCCGGTGCCCTTAGCTGGGTCTCCGCTCCTCCCCCTGGAGGCCTCCCTGACTGCCCTGCCCTGTCTCCTCCGAAGTCACTTCCCGTTCCAGAACGCCCGACTGTTTCCTTCGTGGGGTTTCTCCGTCCTCCGCTCATCTGGCTCACGGGATTAGTGGCCGTCTCCCCTCGAGGAAGCCAGGTCCGTGAGCGCGGGAAGTGTGGCGAGCCCAGGGCCGGGTCTCCAGGACCCCGCGCTGCGTGGGGAACAGTGGG
>NW_027770430.1:0-294 GCF_054177405.1 Leptonychotes weddellii
CCTAAAGATAAAGTGGTTTTTTGTTTGTTTGTTTGTTTTTTAAAGATTTTTACTTATTTATTTGAGAGAGAAAGAATGAGAGAGAGCACAAGAGGGGGGAGGGTCAGAGGGAGAAACAGACTCCCCGCCGAGCAGGGAGCCCGATGCGGGACTCGATCCCAGGACTCCAGGATCATGACCTGAGCCGAAGGCAGTCGCTTAACGACTGAGCCACCCAGGCACCCCTGGATATAAATTTTATTTTATTTTATTTATTTATTTTTTATTTGAGACAGAGAGAATGAGAGACAGAGA
>NW_027770431.1:0-294 GCF_054177405.1 Leptonychotes weddellii
CTTGTACAAACTGTTCTTTCTGCCTGGAAGACCCTTTCCAACTCCTTCATTTGAATATCTCCTACTTACTCCTTAGGTCTCAGTTTAGTGTGACTTTTTTTTTTTTTTAAAGATTTTATTTATTTATTTGAGACAGAGAGAATGAGAGACAGAGAGCATGAGAGGGAGGAGGGTCAGAGGGAGAAGCAGACTCCCTGCCAAGCAGGGAGCCCGATGCGGGACTCGATCCAGGGACTCCAGGATCATGACCTGAGCCGAAGGCAGTCACTTAACCAACTGAGCCACCCAGGCGCC
>NW_027770432.1:0-294 GCF_054177405.1 Leptonychotes weddellii
TCGTTTTGCTTTCTTTTCTCTGTGGTAGTGCTGCAACCACCCCCACCCCTCACCCCTGCCTCCCTCTGTTGGGAGCAACGTGAGACCCTGGCCATGCAGCCATCCACTCTGAACTGGCTGAAATTCTTTCTCTTTAGGGAGAAGAATATATATTTTACTATATAGCCCTTGCTGTACTATTTTATTTTTTGCTTTTTTTCCTTTGAGGTAGGAAAATCTACTGGTAGGTAGCCACCTCTGTAGCTTTGATTTCTTTTTTTTTTTTTTAAAGATTTTATTTATTTATTTGACAGA
>NW_027770433.1:0-294 GCF_054177405.1 Leptonychotes weddellii
ATGCTGTTTCTCTCTCGCTCGCTCTCTAAAAAATAAATAAAATCTTAAAAAAAAAAATCCAAATGGATAGCAATTATTGAACAAATTAGATGCCGTATCATCTTCCTGTTACCAAACAGCATTCATTTTCAAAGCTGTAATTTGCTGAATTGTAACTAATTCATTCTGCTGCGTAGTTATCCAAGGAGTCTTGAAAACCACTGAAGTCTTCTGGAAAACCTAATTTCATTTGGCAGTATTCTATTTAATAAGTTTCGAAGTAGGATAGTTTTTTCATTCCTTGGTGGGGGCAGA
>NW_027770434.1:0-294 GCF_054177405.1 Leptonychotes weddellii
GAAATGAGTCATAATTATGAATATACATGCATATATATCATCCAATAAAGCTACCTGCTCTCCACATGTATTAGAATAATTAAGCCCTTGAAAATAGGATTTCCAGTGGCCCCACAAATCCAGCAACAGCTTACAAATGCATTACAATACCTCATTTCTGCTAACAATTATTGTGATGTACTGGGATAACTTGTCCAAGTAAAACCTTTCTCTAAAGATAGAAATGGAACTTAATAACAGTTTCATTAGTTCATGTTAATTTGAGGCTTTGAGAAAAATGTACTGGTGTCCTAA
>NW_027770435.1:0-294 GCF_054177405.1 Leptonychotes weddellii
TGATCCCTATCCAGCTGAATTCCTGAGAAGAGACGAAATCCAGGTCTCCTACTCCTCTGTCATCTTGCTATGCCCCAAAAGAGGGCTCTTAAAAAAACAACAACAAGAAATCAGTCAGGTGTTTTAGCCTAATTTTTCTGACAAAATTGTCTGCTGTCATGCATCCTTTATTTTTTATATATATTATCATTTATGTTAAAATGCTTGAGAGCTTTATCAATTTTTCTAAGGACTAATTTCCCTAGGGGATATATACATCTGATAAATAGCTGTGATTGACTAAATATATATACA
>NW_027770436.1:0-294 GCF_054177405.1 Leptonychotes weddellii
ATCCATCCATCCATCCATCCCTTCATCCATCCATCCATCCAACCATCCAAACAACCATCCATCCCTTCATCCATCCATCCATCCATCCATCCAAACATCCATCCATCCATCCATCCATCCATCCATCCATCCATCCATCATAACTATCCATCATCTATCTATCTATCTATCTATCTATCTATCTATCTATCTATCTATCTATCAATCATCTATCTATCTATCTAATCTATCATCCATCCATCCATCCATCCATCCATCACAGTAGCTAGCACCCCAGGGGTGATTCTGCCCCTC
>NW_027770437.1:0-3831 GCF_054177405.1 Leptonychotes weddellii
CCACCCAGGCGCCCTCAAATAAATAAAATCTTAAAAAAAAAAAAAAAAAGGGCGCCTGGGTGGCTCAGTTGGTTAAGCGACTGCCTTCGGCTCAGGTCATGATCCTGGAGTCCCGGGATCGAGTCCCGCATCGGGCTCCCCGCTCGGCGGGAAGCCTGCTTCTCCCTCTGACCCTCCCCCCTCTCATGTACTCTCTCTCATTCTCGCTCTCTCAAATAAATAAATAAATCTTTAAAAAAAAAAAAAAAAAAGAAAGTGAGGGGGTGGAGAACCATTTATCATGCCAATGGACACCAAAAGGAAGCTGGGGTAGCCATCCTTATATCAAACAAAATAGATTTTAAACCAAAGACTGTAATAAGAGATGAAGAGGGACACTATATCATAATTAAAGGGTCTACCCAACAAGAAGATCTAAAAATTATAAATATTTATGCCCCTAACACAGGAGCAGCCAATTATACAAACCAATTAATAACAAAATTAAAGAAAGACATTGATAATAATACACTAATAGTAGGGGGCTTTAACAC
The DNA here is from genome assembly GCF_054177405.1 of Leptonychotes weddellii. Classification (NCBI taxonomy): domain Eukaryota; kingdom Metazoa; phylum Chordata; class Mammalia; order Carnivora; family Phocidae; genus Leptonychotes; species Leptonychotes weddellii. Next base: position 534 of record NW_027770437.1, read on the forward strand.
CCCACTCATTGCAATGGACATATCATCTAAGCAGAACATCAACAAGGAAACAAGGGCTTTGAATGACACACTGGACCAGATGGACTTCACAGATATTTCATCCTAAAGCAACAGAATACACATTCTTCTCGAGTGCATATGGAACATTCTCCAGAATAGATCTCATACTAGGTCACAAATCAGGTCTCAACTGGTACCAAAAGACTAGAATTATTCCCTGCATATTTTCATACCACAATGTTTTAAAACTTGAACTGAGTCACAAGAGAAAATTTGGAAGGAAAACAAATGCATGGAGGTTAAAGAGCATCCTACTAAAAACTGAATGGGTCAACCAGGAAATTAAGAATTTAAAAAATTCATGGAAACAAACGAAAACGAAAACACAACTGTTCAAAACCTTTGGGATGCAGCAAAGGCAGTCCTAAGAGGGAAGTATATAGCAATACAAGCCTTTCTTAAGAAACAAGAAAAGTCTCAGGGCGCCTGGGTGGCTCAGCCGTTAAGCGTCTGCCTTCGGCTCAGGTCATGATCCCAGGGTCCTGGGATGGAGTCCCGCATTGGGCTCCCTGCTCGGTGGGAAGCCTGCTTCTCCCTCCCCCGCTCCCTCTGCTTGTATTCCCTCTCTCGCGGTGTCTCTCTCTGTCAAATAAATAAATAAAATCTTTAAAAAAAAAAAAAAGAAACAAGAAAAGTCTCACATACATAACCTAATCTTATACCTAAAGGAGCTAGAGAAAGAACAGCAAATGAAGCCTAAATCCAACAGGAGGGGAAAAATAATAAAGATCAGAGCAGAAATCAATGATATAGAGATTAAAAACAAAAACAGGGGAACAGATCAAGGAAACTAGGAACCAGTTCTTTGAATTAATAAGACTGATAAACCCTGGCCAGACTTATCAAAAAGAAAACAGAAAGGACCCAAATAAATAAAATCATGAATGAAAGAGGAGAGAGCAAAACCAACATCAAAGAAATACAATTATAAGAACATATTATGAGCAACTATATGCCAACAAATAAGGCAATCTGGAAGAAATGAATGCATTCCTAAAATCATATAAACTATCAAAACTGAAACAGGAAGAAATAGATAACCTGAACAGACCCATATCCAGCAAGGAAACTGAAGCAGTAATCAAAAACCACCCACAAACAAGAGTCCATGGCTAGATGACTTCCCAGGGGATTTCTACCAAACATTTAAAGAAGAATTAATACCTATATTTCTGAAGCTGTTTCAAAAAATAGAAATGGAAGGAAAACTTCCAAACTGGTTCTATGAGGCCAGCATTACCTTGATCCCAAAACCTGACAAAGACCCCACCAAAAAGGAGAATTACAGACCAATATCCCTGATGAACATGGATGCAAAAATTCTCAGCAAGATACTAGCCAATAGGACCCAACAGTACATTAAAAGGATTATTCACCACGACCAAGTGGGATTTATTCCTGGGCTGCAGGGGTGGTTCAACATCTGCAAATCAATCAAGGTGATACACTACGTTAATAAAAGAAAGGACAAGAACCATATGATCCTCTCAATAGATGCAGAAAAAGCATTTGACAAAATACAGCATCGTTTCTTGATTGAAACTCTCCACAGTGTAGGGATAGAGGGAACATACCCCAATATCATAAAAGCCATATATGAAAAGCCCACAGCGAATATCGTTTTCAATGAGGAAAAACTGAGAGCTTTTTTCCTAAGGTCAGGAACATGACAGGGAGGTCTACTCTCGCCACTGTTGTTCAACATAGTACTAGAAGTCCTAACCTCAGCAATCAGACAACAAAAAGAAATAAAAGGTGTCCAAATAAGCAAAGAAGTCAAACTCTCACTCTTCGCAGATGACATGATACTGTATGTGGAAAACCCAAGACTCCACCCCAAAATTGCTAGAACTCATACAGGAATTCAGCAAAGTGGCAGGATATAAATCAATGTACAGAAATCAGCTGCATTTCTATATACTAATGAGACAGAAGAAATAAATTAAGGAATCGATCCCATTTATAACTGCACCAAAACCCAGAAAATACAGAAGAATAAACCTAACCAAAGAGGTAAAGGATCTGTACTCTGAAAACTATAGAACACTCATGAAAGGAATTGAGGAAGACACAAAGAAATGGAAAAACGTTCCATGCTCATGGACTGGAAGAACAAATATTGTGAAAATGTCTATGCTTCCCAGAGCAATCTACATATTCAATGCAATCCCCATCAAAATTCCATCAACTTTTTTCACAGAGCTGGAACAAATAATCCTAAAATTTGTATGGAATCAGAAAAGACCCCGAATAACCAAAGGAATGTTGTAAAAGAAAACCAAAGCTGGAGGTATCAAAATTTCAGACTTCAAACTCTATTACAAAGCTGTAATCATCAAGACAGTATGGTACTGGCACAAAAACAGACACATAGGTCAATGGAATAGAATAGAGAACCCAGATATGGACCCTCAACTCTGTGGTCAACTAATCTTCAACAAAGTGGGAAAGACTATCCAATGGAAAAAAGACAGTCTTCCACAAATGGTGCTGGGAAAATTGGGACAGCCATATGCAGAAGAATGAAACTGGACCATTTTCTTACACCATACACAAAAATAAATTCAAAATGGATGAAAGACCTAAATGTGAGATAGGAATCCATCAAAATACTAGAGGAGAACACAGGCAGAAAGTTCTGTGACCTTGGTCGCAGCAACTTCTTGCTAGACACGTCTCCAAAGGCAAGGGAAACAAAGGCAAAAATGAACTATTGGGACTTCATCAAGATAAAAAGCTTTTGCACAGCAAAGGAATCAGTTGACAAAACCAAAGACATCCTACAGAATGGGGGAAGATATTTGCAAATGTTTTATCAGACAAAGGATTAGTATCCAAAATGTATAAAGAACTTATCAAACTCAACACCCAAAAAACAAATAATCCAGTCAAGAAATGGGCATTAGACATGAACAGATATTTCTCCAAAGAAGACATACAAATGGCTAACAGACACATGAAAAAAATGCTCAACATCACTCAGCATCAGGGAAATACAAATCAAAACCACAATGAGATACCACCCCACACCAGTCAGGACGGCTAAAATTAACAAGTCAGGAAACACAGATGTTGGTGAGGATGCGGAGAAAAGGGAACCCTCTCACAGTGCTGGTGGGAATGCAAGCTGGTATGGTCACTCTGGAAAACAGTATGGCGGTTCCTCAAAAAGTTGAAAATACTACGGTGAGTGCTGTGAATTGTGTAAGACTGATGAATCACAGACCTGTACCTCTGA
>NW_027770438.1:0-294 GCF_054177405.1 Leptonychotes weddellii
AAGGCAGGTCAGGAAGCACATTTGCATGGAGGCCCCTCCCACTTCTGAGGCAGGGGGAGGGGATAAGAGAGTTATGGGGGAGCCAGATCCAGGGTTGGGGTCTCAGAAGGCTGTGCTCTTGGGGTGCTTCCACCATGGCCTGGGCTCTGTTACTCCTCACCCTCCTCACTCAGAACACAGGTGAGACCTCCAGGAAAGGAAGCACAGGGACATCTGAGCTCATTGTTTGTCTCCTCCTCAGACTTACCGGGGCCCACCCACTAAACTCACTAGATTGTGTTCTTTCTTTTTCAG
>NW_027770439.1:0-294 GCF_054177405.1 Leptonychotes weddellii
ATATAAATTATGATAGCACCAATGCTGGAACCATGAAACCTCATTGGCTTAACCCAATAGAAGCTTGTGATTTGCTTATATAAAGTCCCACAGCAGGGGTGGCAAGGTGGGTGGGAGGGGTGTTAGCCACATGCAGTCAGTCACTAACCCAGGTCAACCGTGGCTCTGCCATCTTGAATACATGGCATTTCCAAGGTTGACTTGGGTGTCATCATCCAGGTAATATAAGAGGACAAGGTAGAGAAGCACTTGCTTCTACCTCACTCCTGCTCACATTACAGCCATTGACGAGCA
>NW_027770440.1:0-294 GCF_054177405.1 Leptonychotes weddellii
ATTGTTAGGTCATTGATAGCTCTGCTTTTTTTTTTTTTTTAAGTAGGATTATCTGTTTCTGCCATTCTTTCAGTTGGTTGGAATATTTCTGAAGGTTTCTTAATAGTATATATATGTTTATAACGGGTTTATCTTTTCTTCCTTTATTCTTTTTATGCACATATAATGTCAGTCATCTGTGTCTTGTGATATCTTTTTTTAAATCTTTACTTTGTAAGATGTTAATATATTGCTGTCCCAATTTTCTTTTTGTTCATGATTGCCTGGTATATATTTTTATCTACTTTTATTGTC
>NW_027770441.1:0-294 GCF_054177405.1 Leptonychotes weddellii
GTGAAGGCTATGCACGAGTAATAGATTATCAAGGTAATAGAGGCTATATTGACGAAAATGCAAAACTTGTCACGCCTTTAATCTATGATAGTGTAGAACCTTTTGAAAACGGTATGGCTAAAGTTCGCCAAAACTTTAAATATGGCATCCTCGATAAAAACTTGCAACAATTAGTGCCAAATGACTATGAATACATAGGGGAGTTTAATGAGGGCTTAGCTACTGTACAAAAGCAGTTTGTCTACGATGAACCCAATGATGCTGGATGGGATGTCGAGGACAAATACGGCTATA
>NW_027770442.1:0-294 GCF_054177405.1 Leptonychotes weddellii
CCGTTGTCTTGCAAGCACTTCCTGCCGGTCGCCAAAGGGGTCAGATGATGGAGTGTGACTCAGCACCGCCACCACCACTGGAGGGCTAGACCTCTGAGGGTGTGGCGTTGATGACAACGCCTCAGGAGAAACATTGCTGCAGACGAAGAACAAGTTCTTTTTAAAACCAGTGCCATTTCGCAGTAACTGTTTTTAGCAGGAGGATAAGACATGGTCGCTTGTGCCTAATGACCTTAAGTATGAGCAGAAACACAAAGACTGACACCGAAACAAGCGATTCCAGGTCAGGTCAGG
>NW_027770443.1:0-294 GCF_054177405.1 Leptonychotes weddellii
AGCTTCTCTATTTTTTTTTAATCAAAGGGATAAAATAAAAGTGCCCCTTAACAGTAACACACAGAAAGAGCCTTGTCTCAGACTGTAATGGTCTTTTTTTTTTTTTTTTTTTTAAAGATTTTATTTATTTATTTGACAGAGAGAGACACAGCGAGAGAGGGAACACAAGCAGGGGGAGTGGGAGAGGGAGAAGCAGGCTCCCTGCAGAGCAGGGAGCCCGATGTGGGACTCGATCCCAGGACCCTGGGATCATGACCTGAGCCGAAGGCAGTCGCTCAACCGACTGAGCCACCC
>NW_027770444.1:0-294 GCF_054177405.1 Leptonychotes weddellii
CTGGCCCCGAGAGTGACCTGTCCTGTGTTGGGGTGAGGGCTCCCGGCCAGGACACCTGGACTCATGGGGCCGTGTCTCTAAGCTCTTGGTGGCTGAGGCTGCTGGGTGCCCCACACCAGCCGGCTGATGCTGCACCCCTCCTGGCTCCCTGCCACCTGGTGCTGACCCGGGTTCGACGGGGCTTGGTATGGTCACCTGTCGCTGCTCCTGTGGCCACAGCTCCTCATGAAGCGTTTCGGCAGTCTCAGGGGGAACAAGAAGCACAAGGACCCAAACCGGAGCACTGAGAGGCGC
>NW_027770445.1:0-294 GCF_054177405.1 Leptonychotes weddellii
GAGTTTCTGGATCCATTCTTTAGCATATTTCTACCCATCAAGTTTCTCAGAAGCTGGCCACAGTGTGAGGACTTGAATGCAAGCAATTTATTGAGTGCTCTCGTAAGAAACTTAGAAGAGTGAGGGAAGCAGGAAAGAGGAGAGGAATCTAAGTAAAGGTATAATTTCAAGCAAAATCTTAGCCTCAGCTTCATCATGGTTGGGATTTCTAGGGGTAAATTCTGCCTTAGATTTGGTCCCAACTGGGGACATGTGAACTAAGTTTTATTACTTCTGCACTAGCACCTCTCCAGA
>NW_027770446.1:0-294 GCF_054177405.1 Leptonychotes weddellii
ATCATGCAGAAGAAAGTCAGTGAACTCAAAGATAAATGACTTGAAATTAGAGAAATAAAAAGAAAAAAAAAATAATGAAAAGGAGTAAAGAAAGCTTGCATGAATTATGAGAGACCAAGATAACAAACATTCACATCATGTGATTCCCAGGAGAAAAGACAGAAAATGGGGCAGAAAGTTTATTTAAATAAGTAATAGCTGAGGGATGCCTGGGTGGCTCAGTTGGTTAAGTGGCCAGCTCTGGATTTTGGCTCAGGTCATGATCTCAGGGTCCTGGGATCGAGCCCTGTGTTG
>NW_027770447.1:0-294 GCF_054177405.1 Leptonychotes weddellii
CCGGACATGCCAATCCTTTCTGGCAAAGGTTCTTTCTCGGGAAGGATTCATCAAGGGTTTAATCACATATAAGTGCAACCTTTTTTTTTTTTTTTAAGACAAAGCTATGCCTAGAAAAAAGCCCCATTATCTTCGGGGGTTGGGATGGTGGGTGATCCCCTCCCTCTTTCTACTTCTTGGTATTTGATTTTTTTTTTTTAAAGATTTTATTTATTTATTTAACCGAGAGAAAGTGAGGGAGATAGAGAGAGAGAGCACGAGCAGGGGGAGGGGCAGAGGGAGAAGCAGGCTCCC
>NW_027770448.1:0-3831 GCF_054177405.1 Leptonychotes weddellii
CTGAGCCACCCAGGCGCCCCTCCAACTCTTTTTTTTTTTTAAAAGATTTTATTTATTTATTTGAGAGAGAGAATGAGATAGAGAGCATGAGAGGGGGGAGGGTCAGAGGGAGAAGCAGACCCCCTGCTGAGCAGGGAGCCCGATGCGGGACTCGATCCCGGGACTCCAGGATCATGACCTAAGCTGAAGGCAGTCGCTTAACCAACTGAGCCACCCAGGCGCCCTGGCTCTAACATTCTTGTTTCTACCTGACAACAGGGCTTCCAAAGCACTAAATACAACCCTCTATTTTTTTTTAAATTTTTATTTAAATTCAATTAGCCAACATATAGTACATCATTAGTTTTAGATGTAGTGTTCAATAATTCATCAGTTGCGTGTAACACCCAGTGCTCATCACCTCACATGCCCTCCCTAATGCCCATCGCCCTGTTACTCCATCCCTCTCTTTTAAAAGCAAGCAATTGAAGTCTCCACCGCTTTTCAAGGAGCTGAAAGGGGAGAGGGCCATTTTCCAGACATGGAAATACATCAGTGTGCCCTGTAGTAACAGGAAATAGGAGAAAGCAACAGGTCCACAATATCCAGTGATTTATAATGTAACCCGGAGACCAGCTTTGCTTTGGTGCAGTCTGAGACCGACTGCACCAGAACTCCCCAGGCGCGTGTGAGCACCTCCCTTCCTGGGCACCATACTCTCTGGTGCTCCCGATGCCCTGCAGCCCAGGAATCAGAGAAGTTCTACATGGGGCTCCTCCTTGATTCCTACAACTGGGAAAGCAACTGTCAAGGACCGTCCCGTCTGAAGACCTCCTGCCTGTCCCAGCTCAAATTCCCACCACAAGGGAAAATGAGCACAGAAAAAACTCAGTCCTTGACATGTTCTGGTTTTTCTAAGAGAAGAAAGTGAACCCGGGAGGAGGAGAAGGAGAGCCCTGGGGCGGGGGAGGGGGGGGCGGGGCAGGGCACGCAGGTTAGGAGCCTGGCTCTGGAGTCGAGAACCTGGGCCTGGGTCAAACTGGGCTCATCTTCGCTTTGTGTCCTCGGGCAAGTCTCAGAACCTCTGGAGTCCCAGCGTCCTCATTCATAAAACAGGAACAATGATATGAATATCAGTCATCTTATAGGTTTGTTGTATTAATGAGATTCAAGAGCACATCTGAAACCCGGAAAGCCTGGGACAGCAAAGTACTCAACTGATGAAAGCCACTAGATTATTAGCTATTATGAATCTGGCTTTAAAAGCAAGTAGAGTGGTACTTTTTTAAGATGCCATGAAGAATTTCCCTACTTCCCAAAACAAATCGTTTCAGGGATACACTGCCCCAAATTTCATAATCGGAGATAAATAATTTTGAATTCCATTTTTTATATTGATAGGTTAGGTTTTTAGAACTCTTGCTGAAAACAATGAGAAAGTGCTGGATGACATCAATATAATAACTTCATCTTGAAAGCACTGAAGAAACGACTAAATAATGAAACATACTAGGCCCAACGCTGGGGTAAATCCCGAACCTACAGAGGGAAGGGGGAATTCCCACAAGCCAAGCCACCTCTGCCTTGAGGGAACTTGCTCACCCAGGAAATGTGGGGTTCAAAAGTTCAAAAGTCAAGGTCCAATTGGCATAAGGACAGATCTACAGATCAATGGAATAGAACTGAGAGCACAGAAATAAACACATACACCTACAGATAACTGATTTTGGACAAGGTTGCCAAGACAATTCAACAGGGAAAGAACAATTTTTTCAACAGACGGTGCTGGTACAATGGGATATCTATATGCAAAAGAATAAAAATAGACCCCCTACCTCATGCCATTTACACCAGGTACAAAAATCAACTCAAACTGGGTCAAATCCTCCATATACGAGCTAAAACTACAAAATTCTTAGAAGAAAACAGGTGTAAATTGTCATGATCTCGGACAAGGCAATCGTTTCACAGATAGGACACCAAAAGTACAAGCAACAAAAGAGAAAAACAGATAAATGGGTCTTCATCAAAATCTTTGTGCTTCAAAGAACAGCTTCAAGACAGTAGAAAGACAGGGGAGCCTGGGTGGCTCAGTCGTTAAGCATCTGCCTTCGGCTCGGGTCATGATCCCAGGGTCCTGGGATCGAGCCCCACATCGGGCTCCCTGCTCTGAGGGGACCCTGCTTCTCCCTCTCCCCACCCCCGCCCCCCACTTGTGTTCCCTCTCTCGCTGGTCTCTCTCTGTCAAATAAATAAATAAAATCTTTAAAAAAAAAAAAAAAAGACAGTGGAAAGACAATCCACAAAATGGGAGGAAATATTTGCAAATCACATATCTGATAAAAGACTTGTATCCACAATGTATGAAAATATAGAAAGAAAGAACTCCTACAACAATAAAGACAAAATACCCAATTTAAAAATGGACAAACCGGGGGGCGCCTGGGTGGCTCAGTCAGTTCAGCGTCTGCCTTCAGCTCAGGTCATGATCTCAGAGTCCTAGGCTTGAGCCCTGCAGCAGGGAGCCTGCTTCTCCCTCACTCTCTGCCTGAGCCCCCTGCTGATGCTCTCTCTCTCTCTCTCTCTCTCAAATAAATGAATAAAATCTTTTTAAAAATGGACAAAGGATCTGAATAGACATTTCTCCAAAGAAAATATACAAATGGCAATAAGCACTTGAAAAGATGCACAACATCCTTGATTAATCATTAGGGAAACACAAATCAACACCACAATAAGATACTTCACCTCTATTGGGATGGATATAATCAAAAGGATGGATTCTAACAAGTGTTGTTGAGGATGCTGATAAATCAGAACCCTACTACATTGCTGGTGGAAATATAAAATGGTGCAGCCTCTTTGGAAAAGAGTTTGATAGTTCTTCAAAAATTAAACACAGGGGCACCTGGGGGACTCGGTCGGTTGAGCATCTGACTCTTGATTTCGGCTCAAGTCATGATCTCAGGGTCATGGGATCAAGCCCCATGTTGGGCTCTGTGCTCAGCATGGAGTCTGCTGGTCCCTCTCCCTCTACTCCTACCCCACACCCGCTCACGCTCTATTTCTAAAATAAATAAATAAAATCTTAAAAAAAAAAAAAGTTAAACACAGAATTACCAAATGACCCAGCAACTGCACTCCTAGATATATAACTAAAGAACTGAAAATATATGTACACACACAAAAGTTATATATAGATGTTCACAGCAGCATTATTCATAATAACCAAAGAGTGGAAACAACCCAAAAGTCTATCAACAGATGACGGAATTAAAAAAATGTATATATGCATACAATGGAGTATTATTCAGCTGTGAAAAAGAATGAAATACTGATTCATGTCGCAACGTAGATGATCTTAAATACATTATGCTAAGTAAAGGAAACCAATAAAGAAAGGTCATATATTACATGATTCTACTTATATGAAATATCGAAAACAGACAAATCTAAAGAGTTAGCGAGTAGATTAGCAGTTGCCAGGCCAGGGAGTAGGGGAGTGGAAAGTGGCCACTGATGGATACGTGTTTCTTTTTGGGGCAATGAAAATGGCATTAGACAGTGGGGACTGCACAACCACTGAATTGTAACTGTATCCTTCAAAAGGACGAGGTTTATGGTATATGAATTATAGGTCAATTTTAAATTTTTTTTTTTTTTTAAGATTTTATTTATTTATTTGAGAGAGAGAGAGTGAGAGACAGAGAGCATGAGAGGGAGGAGGGTCAGAGGGAGAAGCAGACTCCCTGCCGAGCAGGGAGCCCGATGCGGGACTCGATCCCGGGACTCCAGGATCATGACCTGAGCCGAAGGCAGTCGCTTAACCAACTGAGCCACCCAGGCGCCCTA
>NW_027770449.1:0-294 GCF_054177405.1 Leptonychotes weddellii
AGAGTCCTAGGATCGAGTCCCGCATCGGGCTCCCTGCTCAGCGGGAAGCCTGCTTCTCCCTCTTCCTGCCACTCCCCCTGCTTGTGCGCGCTCTAACAACTAAATAAAATCTTTAAAATATATATATAAATTTTCTCCCTTTAACCCAGAACAGACCAAGAGCCTCCAAGTGAACACACAAGAAACATGGGGCCAGTCACAGAAATCAGATGAGTGTGTTCATGGTTTATTTGGTTTATCATGGTTTTGGCCACTACGTAGCTTTTTAATTGATTTTGCTCTGAGTCATACATG
>NW_027770450.1:0-294 GCF_054177405.1 Leptonychotes weddellii
AAAAGAAATGGGTGGGGGGACAGGCAGAGAAAAGCCAGGAAGGCAGGAGGCTCACTTGTGGGACTCAGCTCTGAATCAGCGGCGTGGCGGGGCACTGTCCGCCAATATCCACACGTTCGGGGGACCCGGCACCTTCCGGATACATTTTCCGTTAAATCTCCTGCTCCCCAAATTCCTTTGCTCTCTGGAGCCCAAGAACCAGATGGAACAGGATGAGGACAGAAGCCTGTATGTCAGTATTGGGACCACCGGCCATCTTGGTGCAGATGCAAGGCTGGCAGCACTAATCATGGG
>NW_027770451.1:0-294 GCF_054177405.1 Leptonychotes weddellii
GCTTGGTCATTGACAATAAGAAATGTGACAAGTTGATTTATTTTATGTGGAGGAAAAGTTCCTCCCAGGAAAACTAATGGTAACATTCGCTCAGCACAGTCAAGCAATGATGTTTCTTTAGTGTAATGGGTTAGTTCTACGAAACACAAAGAAAATCCTTTATGCTTGCATATGGAGACCTGTACAAGAACAGTTTCTGCTGGATTATTTGTTAGTATTTTAAAAATTGGGCACAATTAAAAAGGAATGAAATCTTGCCATTTGCACAAATGTGGATGGAACTGGAGGGTGTTA
>NW_027770452.1:0-294 GCF_054177405.1 Leptonychotes weddellii
AAAAGGCACATTCAGGATAATTTAAGAAGGGTTGAATAGAGGGATTGTTTACAAATAAGGGCTTCCTTTGTCAATAGGAGGGGTGCCTGACTGGTTGGGGGCGGGTAGCCGCACACCTGGGTGGTTCAGTCAGTTAAGCATGACTTCAACTCAGGTCATGATCTGCTCAGGTCACTTCCACTCAGGTCTGACTTCCGCTCGGGGTCCTGGGGTCGAATCTCGTGTGGAGCCCCCCCCGCCCCGGGCTCCCCTCTAGGCAGGGAATCTGCTTCTCCCTCTTCCTCTGCCCCTCCC
>NW_027770453.1:0-294 GCF_054177405.1 Leptonychotes weddellii
CACTCACTTAACTTCCCTAAGCGATGATGTGTTAGGACGCTAAGGGCCTGCGGGGTGAGGCAGCCGGCACAAAGGCGCGAACCTTCTGGTGGCCTGCTCGGCTTTGGCGCATGGAGCGTACTGATCCCGGCACCGCGGTAGGGATCTAGCAGCGCTTAGACCTACCTGGCGCGTCCGGGTGTGAGACTTTACACCAGACAGTCCGCGCCCGGGTACTGGAAGGCTGATCAGGAGCTGTCAAACGCGCCCCTGCTGTACTAGGAGACCACAGAGGCCCCTCTAGGTGGGCCTCTG
>NW_027770454.1:0-294 GCF_054177405.1 Leptonychotes weddellii
CCAACCCCATGTAACCATACTTTCTTCTTCCTTCTAATTTCTTGGAATTTGAGGTAGCCTATGAAAGTTAAGCCCTCTCTGTTCCCAGGAACAGTGAAATCTACGTTTGTGTTTTGAATATTTTGGTCTTTAGGTTTAATGGACTAACAAAGTCTATGAAGAAAGGGACAAAAAGAAGGGGTGTGTTAGCAAAAAGGTAGAAAGCTATGGAGACACAGGAGGAAAGGAGTGGCCATTCCCTTGACTTTGGACAGGAGGAGAGACCTATGGCTGTCCTGAGAAGCTTGACCCTAG
>NW_027770455.1:0-294 GCF_054177405.1 Leptonychotes weddellii
GGATTTTGGATGGAGGGACTCAGAAAGAGACAGTACTCCTTCCCCTGGGAAGCTATCAGTGGTGAGTGCTATATGCCTGGTATGCCTGGGGCCACTTCTCCTTCTCTTCTACACCTCCCTCACCTCTCACTTAGGTCAACTACTATGATGCTGAGATTGGGGAATGCCTTTGCTAACTTCTGCCCTAGGCCCTCAGAGCGAAGCCACCCTTCCACTTGTTAACATTTCCCAGCTCTTTGAGATACCCTAGGACAATTCATCGACATCTATGAAAGACTGACACCCATATTTCCC
>NW_027770456.1:0-294 GCF_054177405.1 Leptonychotes weddellii
AATACTCACATACAAGCTCAGGACCAAAAGGAATTAAATCTGGTTAATTACAACTTTATGAAAACAGAGTAACCTCAATGTCAATTTTACTGCCATCTACATTTCCCTTAATGAAGTCTTTTGTGTTTTGATTTTCTTGGAGATTTGTGTTGCTGACAAATTCTGTGAAATTTATTTTTATTTATTTATTTATTTATTTATTTATTTTTAATTTATTTTTTTATTCTTATGTTAATCCCCATACATTACATCATTAGTTTTAGATGAAGTGTTCCATGATTCATTGTTTGTGCA
>NW_027770457.1:0-294 GCF_054177405.1 Leptonychotes weddellii
CAGGAATGAGAAGGTGTCATATTGTTTAGCGGGGGGAAAAAAATCAGGGTACAGAAACCCATGCTCTGGGACCCCAACCGTAACAATTTGTTCTTATTATAAGCACATGTTTCTTTGGTAATCTGAACGATCCGCAGCATCATTATTAGTGATGGCAAAAAAACAAAAACACCTCAAAAGTACCTAATAATTATGGCACGGTAATGAATAGTAAATCAGAACACTATGCAATATATATAATATATATTTATATATGTTATATAATTAAATAGAATATACATTTATATAATTAAA
>NW_027770458.1:0-3831 GCF_054177405.1 Leptonychotes weddellii
TTTTTTTTTTTTAAAGATTTTATTTATTTATTTGAGACAGACAGAATGAGAGACAGAGAGCATGAGAGGGAGGAGGGTCAGAGGGAGAAGCAGACTCCCTGCCGAGCAGGGAGCCCGATGCGGGACTCGATCCCGGGACTCCAGGATCATGACCTGAGCCGAAGGCAGTCGCTTAACCAACTGAGCCACCCAGGCGCCCATCTAGATTTGTCTCATTTTCTAAAACAAGGGAAACAAAAGCAAAAATAAACTATTGGGACTATAAAAATATAAAAAGCTTCTGCACAGCAAAGGAAACCATCAACAAAATAAAAATGCTGAATGGAAAAAGGTACTTGTAATGATATATCCAATAAAGGGCTACTAACCAAAATATATAAAGAACTTAACAACTCAACATCAAAAAGCAAACAATCTGATTAAAAAATGGGCAGAGGACCTGAATACACATATTTCCAAAGAAGACATACAGATGGCCAATAGACACATGAAAAGATGCTCAGCATCATCAGAGAAATACAAATCAAAACTACAATGAGATATCACCTTACACCTGTCAGAATGGCAAAAATCAAAAAGGAAGTAACACATGTTGGCAAGGATGTGGAGAAAAACGAATGCTTGTACACTGTTGATGGGAATGTAAATTGGTAGAGCCACTGTGGAAAACAGTATGGAGGTTTCTCAAAAAAGTAAAAAACAGAAATACCATATGATCTGATAATTCCACTACTGGATATCTACCCAAAGAAAAACACTAATTCTAAAGGATATATGCACCCCTGTGTTCACCGTTAGCATTATTTATAATAGCCAAGATTTGGAAGCAACCTAAGTGTCCATAGATAGACAAATGGATAAGGGAGATGTGGTATATGTGTGTGTGTACTGACACACACACACACTGTTAAATGTTCATACTGCCCAAAGCAATCTACAGATTCACCCTCTCTCTCTCTCTCTCACACACACACAGAGGAATATTACGCAGCCTTGGGAAAGGATGAGATCGTGCCATTTGCAACAGTATGGATAGATCCAGAGGATATTGTGCTAAGAAGTCAGTCAGAGAAAGAAAAATACCATATGATTTCACTCATGAAATCTAAAAAAAATCCAAGTGAATAAACATACAACAACAAAAAAGCAGAGCCTAACCTTATAAATACAGAGAACAAACTGATGGTTGTCAGAGGGGAAGGGGTGTGGGGGATGGACAAAATGCGTGAAGGAAGTTGGAGATACAGGCTTCCAGTTTGGGAATGAGTAAGTCACAAGAGTAAAAAGTATACCATAAGGAATACAGTCAATGATATTGTAATAGTGTTGTATGGTGACAGATGGCAGCTACACTTTGGGTGAGCATAGCATTATGTATAAACTTGTCCAATCACTATGTTGTACTCCTGAAACTACTATAGCATCATGTGCCACCTATACTCAAAAAAGTTGTTTTTTAAAAAGTTAACCAAGAAATTTTAGGAAACAGTACCTACTATTTTTGATTTATATAGAGAGTAGCAAATTAAAAAAAAAAAAATCTATCATTTAATCCTGAGAGTAATCATATCTAAACATTTTGATCTCACTAGAAATATTTTTTTAATTAAGTATAGAGAAAGTTGAAAAGTGATCTTTCAGAGACCCTTTTCACATAAAAACACAACGGCTATGTTTCCATAAAACTATGGAAAGATGGAAACATTTCCAAATGACAGTATTTTAGAGATCCTTTTACTTTCAACTGAGTTTCTCTATCCTACCCCTAAACTTTGCCTTAGTTTATTTTGTTTAAAAAAATCTGAAAATATGTTTTTCAATTTATACTTACTACAAATTCCTATTTGTGCATACTACAGTTTAAGTCTCACCTCTGCCACCATTGAAGAGCTATGAGACTTTGGGGAAGCTCCTTAAACTTTCAGTTTACATCTTACAATGTGGATAATAATAGTAGTTACCTCCTAGTATGTGTGGCATATAGGATAACTGTAAAATTAATTTCCTTTTAGAAATATCTACATGGGGGTTGTATGAAGTTCCTTCCTTTTCAGCCCTCTTCTCGCTCTCAGCTATTTTTTCTTTTCAGGGAAAATAGAAGCAATCAGACAAGCCTGTTCATATGCTCACATCTCATCTGCCACTTAAGACCTTCATTTGTACCCATATTCTGTCTTCCTATCTAAGCTAATCCTTCTCTTTATGCATCCTCTCTCATCTATCCACAGATATTACTCTACCAAATGTCCCTTCCTTTTCCTGAGTCCATTTTAGCCTATTAGCTCATTCCTACCAGTATACAGAATGCTATTTCTCCACTAATGAAACCAACTTGACTCCAACTTGTCCTTCCAGCTACTGCCCTATTTCTCTGCTCGACTTTGTAACAAAACTCCCAATTCCTCTCCCCTAATTCTCTTGAGTAGACTCTACACATTCCTTCTCAGTCTCTTCTGCTGAGTCCTACTCCTCTCCACCATCTCTAAGTCTTGGAATGCCCCAGGGTTCAGCCTCTCTTCTTCTCTATGCTCACATTCTAGGTGATTTCTACCAGTCTCATAGCTTAAATATAATCTACAGTCTGACAACTCCTAAATTTATGCCTCCAGTCTGGCTTACTCCCTTGAACTGGGACTCATATACTAAACTGCCCATTCAATAAATCCAACTGGATATCTAAATATCATATCAAACTTCACATGTTGAAGTCCAAACTCTTGAATCCCTTCCCTGCAAACCTGCTACTCCTTTAGTTTCCCTTTTTTAAACTAATGACAATTCCATAATTCCAGTTATTTAGAACAAAAATATTGGGCATCATCCTTTTACCCTTCATTTTTTTTGACACTCTATATCCAATGTTTAAGAAAATTCTGCCAATCCTACTTTCAAGTCACATCCAGAATCCAACCATTCCTTGCCATCTGTGTTGCTATTGTTGGGCAACACCATCAAAAAGATGTTTACTGCCAGCACTGACCCATGAGCTGGACCTTGGCACTCAAAGGCTCCTCATTCCCTCCCCTTGGAATGTAGGTTCTGATTACCTTTCCTGCTTCCAGAGGCTGCTCCAAGAACACAGCCTTGAGATAGTGATGTGATGTTGAAAACACCTGTATAATATATGTGGCTGCATCCAGTTAAGGCTTCTCATATAAACTTTTTTTTTTTTTTTAGATTTTATTTATTTATTTGACAGAGAGAGACACAGCGAGAGAGGGAACACAAGCAGGGGGAGTGGGAGAGGGAGAAGCAGGCTCCCCGCAGAGCAGGGAGCCCGATGCGGGACTCGATCCCAGGACCCTGGGATCATGACCTGAGCTGAAGGCAGTCACTTAACCAACTGAGCCACCCAGGCGCCCCTCTCATATAAACTTTTAAGATCTGGTGGGCAGGTGCAGAGATCCATCTGTCTTGCTGCCACCCAAGACAAGCCTCATTGAATTTAAGTTCAAACTGTCACCTACAAACCTGGAGTGGCCTGCTTCTTCCTTCGTCTCTCCTTGCCCTCTGAATACAAACGCCAGTTTCAGATTATACCAGGGAAACTCCTAAGAGGGTTGCAAATCAATAGCTAGCTACTACCCTGTTCCAAGCCACCACCATTTTTTTTTGCCTGATTATTGCTTTTTTTTTTAAATTTTTTTATTCTTATGTTAATCCCCATACATTACATCATTAGTTTTAGATGTAGTGTTCCATGATTCATTGTTTGTGCATAACACCCAGTGCTCCATGCAGAATGTGCCCTCCTCAATACCCATCACCAGGCTAACCCATCCTCCCACCCCCCTCCCCTCTAGAACCCTCAGTTTGTTTTTCAGAGTCCAT
>NW_027770459.1:0-294 GCF_054177405.1 Leptonychotes weddellii
AAAATAAATTAATTCTATCAGATCTTAAGATATCAGAGAATAACAAATTTATGCCAATAATTTTTTTAAATTATATGAAATAGATGAATTCTTGAGAAACAGATTTTCAAACTAATTCTATAAGAATTAGAAATAAAGCAGATTTTCAAACTAATTCTGTAAGAATTAGAAATAAAACAGTTCTATATTTATGAAATAGCTTAATCAATAATCTACAATCAATTTTGTCAATCAACCTTGACAAAAAAGGTTCATTAGAGAATTTTTAAAAATTTTAAGGAAGCATTAATACCA
>NW_027770460.1:0-294 GCF_054177405.1 Leptonychotes weddellii
TAAAACTAATGATGTAATGTATGGGGATTAACATAACAATAAAAAATTAAAAAAAAATACATTAGAATAATCATCTTGAACCAGAAAGTATTACTAGTATTCTCTTAAAATCAGGAACAAACAGAGATGTGCACTAACATCACTCTTAGTCACCTGGTAGTAGAGGTTCTGGTCAGCCCAAAAGCCAAGAAAAAAAATTTTAAGACAATAAGGAATCAAAGAGGGAATAAAAATGTAATTATTTGCAGGTAGAATGACTGATTAGAAATATTTAGAGACTTTAGCTAAGCGGAA
>NW_027770461.1:0-294 GCF_054177405.1 Leptonychotes weddellii
CTGTGTATCCGTCAGGCCTGCGCAGCCAGGAAGGGATGCACCAGGGTTCAGGTAAAGAGTAAAGTGGGGAGAAGATATAAAATGCCTACATAACTATGACTGCATAATGCGAAAATGATACATTCGTCATGAGAAGGAAACAGTTGGATTTGTCCCAGAATTGGGAGTAAAGGTGTTTTTTCTCTTTAACTTAGAATTACATAAAGACAGAATGTTTGTGTAAAAGAGAATACAAGTTTTTACAGGAAATCAGTGGCGTTCTTTGCTTCCCTCCTGCAGCTTAATTGCTTACAC
>NW_027770462.1:0-294 GCF_054177405.1 Leptonychotes weddellii
CCTTATTTTCTCTCTCAGTTCTTTTTTTAAAAAAAGGAAAAAGAAAAAAGAAAATTTAGAATATATAAAGCATACAGAAAAGTAGAGTTAATGATATAATAAACATCCATGTACCCACCATCAAATGGGACAAACATTCCAGACACCTGGAGGTAGAAGGAAGCACTGATGAGCCAATGAAGATGCCCCAAGGAGAAGGAGTCCACGTTAACCATCTTCCTGGCCCAGAGAATGTGAAGCCACCCAGTCAGGTAAGAACTAATATATCTCCTTCCTCTCTTCACTGACAAGTCC
>NW_027770463.1:0-294 GCF_054177405.1 Leptonychotes weddellii
CAACGAGCCACAAGGCGCAGGTACCTGCTCAGCTCCTGGAGCCGCTGTGTCCTCGCTGTCTCTGGAGAAGGCGGTAAGTCCCTCTCGCAGCCTGGATCCCAGCTCCCCAGCTTTCCATTCGGAGCTTTCAGACTTGATTTGAGCATTTCTTCTTCCACACGGGGTCCAGAAACCGGCAGGAGCCAGACTGGGTCCGACTAAGAAACCAGACCCGCTGGGCTTGGACTCGGCCCGGAAATTGCCTGAAATTGGACTGGGTCCGACTTAGAAACATGACCGGGTCTAGGAACAGAG
>NW_027770464.1:0-294 GCF_054177405.1 Leptonychotes weddellii
AGCAGGAATATTCGCAGGCACAAGAATCAGGTAATTGGCTGGTCTAGAGATGAAACCAGGGGTGTGTCAGTGGGTTGATGGAAATGTCCTGTGGTTTTACGTGAAGATAGTCTTGAAGTCCTTTGTGGTGGTGATGATCAAAAGCAATTTTTCTTATCTCTAACACCATCCTCCCTACAACCAAAATGCAAATATGAAGTATTTGCAATCTTGGATATAATGCCTGGAATGGATTCCATATTCCAAACCCTCTCTTGGGGATATTAAACACATTCTCTTTTTATTGTCCATGGA
>NW_027770465.1:0-294 GCF_054177405.1 Leptonychotes weddellii
TGTATTTGGAGCCTGGACCTTTCCAGAGGTGATCAAGGTCAAATGCCATCTTAAGTGGGGGCCTAATCCAAAGGGGTGGTGTCCCTATGTAAGGGGAAGAGGCCCAAAGGAGGCACACGTGGAGAAAAAGTCATGTGAGGACAGTGGGAAGGCAGCTGTGCACATGGCAGGGAGAGGCCTCGGGAGAAACCAACTCTGTTGGCACCTTAATTTGCACTTCCAGCCTCCAGAACCATAAGAAAAGTAATTTCTGTTATTTCTGTTGTGTAACCCACCAAATCTGTGACACATGAA
>NW_027770466.1:0-294 GCF_054177405.1 Leptonychotes weddellii
ATGCTGGTGGTGCAGCGGGCCGTGTCCAGGTCACTGGTGTTCTGCATGGTGCGCACCACGGCTGCCACCAGCTGGGGCGAGCCCATCAGCGCCCACCGTGACGCCTCTTTCTTGGACAGCTGGTTCACAATCATGGCTGCCTTGGTCACTACCACCGGGTCCTCATCGTTGAGCAGTTTGGTGAGTTCAGGCAGGGCCCAGGTGGCCAGCTCGGCATCATCCTGGTAGTTGATGAGATGCACGATGGCTGACTTGAGCAGCTGGGACGGCTCGGCCAGCCGCTGCAGGTTGGTG
>NW_027770467.1:0-294 GCF_054177405.1 Leptonychotes weddellii
AGCAGTTTAACTGCTAATAGTAATGTTTGCATTATACTCTTAATATTATTTCTAAAAATTCTGAAATATAAGAAATATAAGAATAGATAAATAAGGAGAAAAGACAGAAAGTGTATTTAAAAGTTTCTTAGCCCTGTATTATTTATAACTCTGAATTGTAAGATCCAAAAGGAGCTAATGAATTTTAAATTTCATTTCTATTTCAGATTTCTGACAAGCAAAAAGACATTTAATGACTTTCAACAGTATTGAACATTCCCATCTAGTACCAATAACACAATTCTTGTGTTCTAA
>NW_027770468.1:0-294 GCF_054177405.1 Leptonychotes weddellii
AATCTTTAAAAATAAATAAATAAAATAAATTTAAAAACTTAAAATGTAAGAGTTATAACTATAAAACTCTTTGAAGAAAATTTAGGTGTAAATCTCCATAACTTCGGACTAGGCAATGGTTTCTTCGATATGGCAGCAACCAAAGAAAAAATAAATAAATTGGACTTCATCAGAATTAAAGAGCAGAAGAAATTATGAGCATGTCGTATGTGGTAAAGGAAAGCAGAGCCACCAGACCAGAGCAGTAGACTCACATCATGGAATACAGCCTCTTTTGTTATGCTTCACAGATAC
>NW_027770469.1:0-3830 GCF_054177405.1 Leptonychotes weddellii
GCCCAGTTTCTAAATTTTTAAACATCTCTTTAGGGTTTGGCTTAATAGAAAACAGTTGGGGGGTGCCTGGGTGGCTCAGTCAGTTAAGCGTCTGCCTTCGGCTCAGGTCCTGATCCCAGGGTCCTGGGATCAAGCCCTGCGTCGGGCTCCCTGCCCAGTGGGGAGCCTGCTTCTCTCTGTCTCTCCCTCTGTCCTCTGGCTTGCGCTCCCTCTATCCCAAATAAATAAAATCTTTTAAAAAAGAAAAAAAAAAACAGTTGGATTCTCATTAACTGCTTCTGCCTTCTCTCTGTTGCCATATATTGTTTTTAGTGAAGTGTATGAAGTCCATCCTTAAAATATATGAATATGGAAATAGAAGTATTTTAATAGCTTTATCAGATAATTTTTGATATTCTTCTTTGATGTTACACCAAAACTTAGTGACTGTTAATTTCTTAAAGATTAAGTTGCAAAATGAAATCTAAAACCGTATCAGTACTCTTGTTACATTAAAATCCATTGATTGATCTCGCTCCCTGAATAGAATTTTAGCCCATAAATGTTTCTGTAACATCATGCAATGGTGTTATCAAAAATAGTGGATCACTAAATTATAGAGATCTTTCCAATGTTGACATATTTCATTACAGAATATCAAAAAATTACATCATTAATATTCCCCTCAATCTCATCAAAACTCTATTGGGCAGCTGTCAAACTCACAGTGACAGGTACAATTTTTCCAAAATTTTAATTTTTTCTTGAAAACTCAATTTTATCTCTGGCAACTAACACTGTCTTTTTTGAAGTGACATGCTTGCTTCATTCATTCCAGAAAATGTCTGCCAAATACCCAAATCTAGATAACCTTTGAGTCAATCATTCTTTCAAATAAAAATCATTTTGTTTCATGAAAAGAGCAGCTTGTTCGGCTTAAAACTCAATCATATGATTGCACTTCCTTAAGACAACCATCTCACACTGCAGTATGTAGAAGAAACGCTTTACATGTACTTCTCATTTCATCACAGCATACAGGAAGAAACGTACACAAGCACTGGGATTTAATAAAATTAATTATTATTGCTTCATCAAGGACATCACTTGCCAAACAGCAAGTGCTTGGCAGTGAAGATTAACTAACTACTTAGTGCCACTAATGTGGGAAGCAAAGGCAAAAGAAAAATTAAATTTCCTTACTACTTACAACCCATTGACAAGTCCTTGAAACAGGCAGAGTGACATTCCTTTCCTCTAGGAACACAGCTGCCTCCATGTTGACACTTTGCTAGGGGCAAAAGACAATCGTAGCTTAACATTATCCCAACACCTCCCCCCTCTACGCCCCCCCCCATCCTGTAAGTCTTCTTTAACATATAAAAACTCCTTTGGAAACTTCCTTTCTCTCTACCCCCACAAGATATATGTTGACAATCATCCCCCAAGCATATGACCCACCGATATATATCTGAAGGGTCTCATGACTAAGATTTTATTAGACAGTAATAAACGACCTTTTCCTAACAATAGCTAGCCCCCTCAAGGTCCTGGAAACCTTGCTTCCAAAATTCCTTAGAGACTTAATGCTGTCCCTAACTCCATCCGAACTTGAAAGCATATAATCAGTCACTCCTCCTGACCCCAGTACAGCTCTTTCTGCCCATGGGTCCTGTCTTCAAGCTTTAATAAAACCACCTTTTTGCACCAAAGACATCTCAAGAATTCTTTCTTGGCCTTAGCTCCGAACGCCAACCATTTTCTACATCACCACAGCCTTAATTCCCGCAATGTGACCAGCAGTTCTATCTACCTTGCCTCTGAGCTATCAGTAAAAATATCAACCAAAAGGCAAATAATGTCTTACCTCTCAGACCCCCTTTAAAGCCTCCTTGAGACCCTCAAGGATCCAGAGATCATACTCAGAACCACTGATGGAGCCAAATAAAGGTAAAGATTTAATAAAGGGGTATATGAAATAAAAGACATCCTGATTGAAACGAGGGAAGTAAAACAGAATTGAGAGTTTATTACTTGGAGAAATAAATCCATGTATCTGTAGTTAATTGATTTTCAACAAAGGTACCAAGACCAGTCACTAGAGAATATCTTTTCTACAACAGGTGTTACAACAACTGGACAACCTCATGCAAAAGAATGAGGCTGAACCTTTATCTCACACTATGTACAAAAAATTTGACTCAAAATGGATCAAAGGACTAAATGTAAGAACCAAAACTATAAAATTCTTAGAAGAAAATAGGGTAAGTCTTTGTGACTTTGGATTTGACAATGGATTCTGGCAATGAATAGGACACCGAAGTACAAGCAACAAAAGAGATAAACTGAACATCATTATTAAAAATTTTTGTGCAGGGACATCTGAGTGGTTCAGTCAGTTAAATGTCTGCCTTAGGCTCAGGTCATGATCTCAGGGTCCTGGGATCAAGTCCGGCATCAGGCTCCCTGCTCAACGGGGAGCCTGCTTCTCCCTCTCCCGCTCCCCCTTCTCGTGCTCTCTTCTCTCTATCAAATAAATAAATAAAATCCATGGCGGGGGGAAACCCGTTTGTGCTTCATGGGCGCCTGACTGGCACAGTTGGTTGAGCAACTGACTCTTGATTTCAGCTCAGGTCCTGATCTCAGGGTTGCCCAATATCAGGCTCCACGCTTAGCGGGGAGTCTGCTCAAGATTCTCTCTCTCCCTCTTCCTCTGCCCCACCCCCTGCTTGCCCTCTCTCTCTCTAATAAATAAATCTTAACAAAAAAATTTGTGCTTCAAAAGACACTACTGAGAAACTGAAAAGATAATTCACAATATGGGAGAAAATATTTGCAAATCCTATCTAATAAGGGACTTATGTCTAGGATATATAAAGAACTCGTACAAATAAGTAATAAAAAGACAAGTAACAATTAAAAAGTGAGCAAAGGATCTGAATGGTTATTTCCCCAAAAATAAACAAAACTACAATGAGATACCATTTTATACCCACTAGGATGGTTAGGATAGTCAAATACCAAGTGTTTGCCTCCGTATTCCCATCCATAAAAAAATCGCACCAAAAGAACAAATATTGGTCAAACAAACCAGTGCTGGTGAGGATGTGGAGAAACTGGAACCCTTATACACTGCTGAAGGGAATAAAAAATGGTGCAGCACTATGGAAAACAATCTGGCAGTTTTTGAAAAAGTTAAATGCAGTTATTAGCTGACCTAATGATTCCACTCCTCGATACAGACCTGAGAGAAATGAAAACGTTAAGTCTACAGAAAAACTTTTACACAAAGGTTCACAGAAGTATTACTCATAATATCAAAAAGAACCCAAATATCTATCAACTGATGAATGGATAAACAAAATGTGTTATAACCATACAATGGAATACTATTCAGCCATAAAAAGGAATGATCCAGCATGGATGAACCTTGAAAATGTGCTAAGTAAAAGAAGTCAATCACAAAAGACAATACACTATAATTCTATTTATATGAAATGTTCAAAATAGGCAAATACATAGAGAAAATAGATTGTTGCTTAAGGGTGGGAGGATGGAGGAATCAGGGTGACAGTTAAAGGGTATGGAGATTCTTTTTGAGGTGATGAAAGTATTCTAAAATTGACTGTGATGATGGCTGCATAACTGTGTGAATACAGTGAATTAAGATGTACAGCTGGGATGCCTGGGTGGCTCAGTCAGTTAAGTGTCCAACTCTTGATTTCAGCTTGGGTCATGATCTCAGGGTCACGAGATCTAGCCCCACATCAAGCTCCACGCTCAGTGGGGGAGTCTGCTAGAGATTCTCCCTCTCTCCCTCTGCCCCCTCTACCCCACCCCCCCACCCCACT
>NW_027770470.1:0-294 GCF_054177405.1 Leptonychotes weddellii
TAATGATGTAATGTATGGGGATTAACATAAGAATAAAAAAAAAAAGAGTGGTAGGGAGACAAGATTTTTGGTTTGGTTTGTGTGGTTTTAAATTTCCATCAGGGCTAGAAATGTGCTTACAGAGGCATTGCAGGTGGATAACTCAGTGTTATAAAGGACAGGATTTTCAAAGTTTTTTGCTTGATGGTAATAAAGAGGCAAACCTGGTTATTTCTGAAGGGCTTTGTCTTGGGTTTTCCATTTTGGCTCTTTAACTTCTGGCCACCATAGCTTGGATGCTCCTTCCTGTTTCTA
>NW_027770471.1:0-294 GCF_054177405.1 Leptonychotes weddellii
CCAACCCCATGTAACCATACTTTCTTCTTCCTTCTAATTTCTTGGAATTTGAGGTAGCCTATGAAAGTTAAGCCCTCTCTGTTCCCAGGAACAGTGAAATCTACGTTTGTGTTTTGAATATTTTGGTCTTTAGGTTTAATGGACTAACAAAGTCTATGAAGAAAGGGACAAAAAGAAGGGGTGTGTTAGCAAAAAGGTATAAAGCTATGGAGACACAGGAGGAAAGGAGTGGCCATTCCCTTGACTTTGGACAGGAGGAGAGACCTATGGCTGTCCTGAGAAGCTTGACCCTAG
>NW_027770472.1:0-294 GCF_054177405.1 Leptonychotes weddellii
GCCACAGCAGCCCATGGTGTCAGGAGAGAGGACTCAGGAGGGAGTAGCGAGGAGGGAGACTCGGGAGGCGAGGGAGGTCTGGTGCCGCCGTCCGTGGGGGGAGCCCCTTATGTACCAACCCTGCAGGTAGGGACAGTGAGACACGTGACCACTTCCCTGTTGCTATTTAGTTCAGTCATCATGGGAAAAACCTCATAATATATTAATGACTTCCCTTTTTGTGATGTCAGCTAGATTTATTAGGTTATTTGTTTATTTTTCTAAGTTAAATAAATGCCCTAAAAATTCCAGTAA
>NW_027770473.1:0-294 GCF_054177405.1 Leptonychotes weddellii
CCACTCCTCGTCAAGCCTAGCATAAAAATGCTCAGGTTTCCCTCCCTTCTCCTATGGTCCTCCATGCCATTCCTTACGTTCCACATGCTTTGTGTAAGCAATATCACGCTGTCAGTGACACTTTCCATTAAATAAAAGAGTGATACCAAATTAATAGTTTTTGGAAGATTTCAATAAAATGATGACTATGATAAAAAAAATGCTCAGGTTTAACTGCTTCTTTGGGTCATTTCCTTCTGAAGGCTCCCATGTCATGTAGAACTTAAATAAACTTGTGTGCTTTTCTCCTGTTAA
>NW_027770474.1:0-294 GCF_054177405.1 Leptonychotes weddellii
AGCAGGTAATTTTCAACCTACTGTTTTCCTGAGGACATGGACCCTTTAAGGATTCTGGTCCTCCTCCTGTTTGGTGGGCTGAGTCTATTATCCCCCAAACTCCAAGTTCATTCCAAAACTCTGCCCCCCCCCATTAGAGCATTTAGCTGGAAGCAGCCACAGCTTCCTCTCTGGTTTCTCTGGTAACTATTCATTTTGGGGTTTTAGTCGCTTTGTTTGGCCTTCGGGGATGCCCTTGGAGTTGGATGGTGTAAGTTGCTTCCTACTCTTTGCATCATGTTCTCGGCATTGCCT
>NW_027770475.1:0-294 GCF_054177405.1 Leptonychotes weddellii
CCCCTGAGTACTGGTGACCAGGTGGACGGCGGACACAAGAACCAGGAACAGATTTACTGACACGAGAACACTTACATACGACTTACTTAAATGCGTAATTAAAATGTTATTCCACTCTTGAATTTCAAATGTCAGCTTTATCTAAATAATTTTGTTTCAAATTATATTCATCAATTATAATTTTAATCTTGCTTTTACTGTGAGCAGATATTTTTAATGTTTTGGGAGGGAGCTAGTTTTAGAATATCTCTGAGATTCTTAAATTTTGCTTATTTTAATTTATAGTTTTATGAA
>NW_027770476.1:0-294 GCF_054177405.1 Leptonychotes weddellii
TCCCATGTTCATTGCAGCATTATTCATTCATGAGAGCCAAGACTTGGAAACAACCTAAGTGTCTATTGATAGATGAATGGATAGAGAAAATGTCACACACACACACACACACACACACACACACACACACACCCTGGAATATTAATGAGCCTAAATAAAGAAGGAAATCTTTCCACTTGTAACAACATGGGTGACACTGGAGGGCATTATGCTAAATGAAATAAGTCAGGCAGAAAGACATGTTATCACTTATATGTGGCATTAAATTGAAAACAAACTCATAGAAACAGAGAA
>NW_027770477.1:0-294 GCF_054177405.1 Leptonychotes weddellii
AACAAAAAGAAATGAAAGTTTTCAAATTGGCAAAGAAGAAGTCAAACTCTCTCTTTTCACAGATGTGACATGATACTTTATGTGGAAAACCCAAAAGACTCCACCCCTACATTATTAGAACTCATACAGCAATTCAGTAATGTGGCAGGATACAAAATCAATGCACAAAAATCAGTTGCTTTCTTATACACTAGCAATGGAACTATAGAAAGAGAAATTAGAGAATCAATTCCATTTACAGTAGCACCAAAAACCATAAGATACCTCGGAATAAACCTAACCAAAGAGGTAAAA
>NW_027770478.1:0-294 GCF_054177405.1 Leptonychotes weddellii
CGGAAGGCAGACACTTAACAACTGAACAACTCCGGCACCCCCCAACGTATTTTTTTAGAGGGACATAATTCAATGAAGAACAGAGTCAGCAGTTTCTCTTTTCTTTATAAATATTAAAGATATTAACTATCAGTAATAGTTTCACAAATATATTTTCCAGGCTTGTATGATTTTTTAATTCTCTTTGTGTTCGGCAATTATTTTGTTTTATTGTTACTTTGCTATCTTGTTTGTATATGTTTTACTCAAAGGTGTTTTATATTTTTTGTGGTCAAATTTATTTTTTCTTTATCA
>NW_027770479.1:0-294 GCF_054177405.1 Leptonychotes weddellii
ACAGGGATGCAGACTCAGAAACAAGTCATCCTTCTGTGTGCATCGGGTCACATCCGATTCACACATTCCTTGTGGGGAAGAACTTCTGGGC
This sequence comes from Leptonychotes weddellii, assembly GCF_054177405.1. Lineage (NCBI taxonomy): Eukaryota > Metazoa > Chordata > Mammalia > Carnivora > Phocidae > Leptonychotes > Leptonychotes weddellii. The sequence goes on from NW_027770479.1 coordinate 92, forward strand.
ACTACCGAGTCTTAGCACATTTTCAACGAGTCTCTTTTATTTACTTATTTCCTGCGTAAAGTCAGTGATTCCTCACTTACATGAACTTCACAGCCTTTCAACGTTTTCTGTAGAAGTGGTGTCAAGTCGCAGCCTGTTCTTTGAACTTCTTAGCTACTTTAATACCATATATGTCAGTTGTCCGAATAATAGTTCACTATGCC
>NW_027770480.1:0-3829 GCF_054177405.1 Leptonychotes weddellii
TCAGGCCAACCTTCCCGCCTTCACTCGAGGCCCCCTGTCTTCAGCCTCCCCCAGACCAGCACCCGGAGGGCCAGGACCAGGGACGGGCCCATCACTGTTCTTAGCACCAGCGCCTCCCCCAGATCTGCACTCGCTCTTGTCCAGGGCGGTCCGAGGTGCTCTGGCCTCCTGGGACCGCCTAGCCCCCTCAGGTCTTAGATGGGATGACCCCTGACATCAGGCCCGCCCAGCTCCAGGCCCGGAGGACTCGGTCCCGATGTTGGCACTGCCCTGGCCTGTCTGCCGTTTGCCCGTGGCCAGCCGTGGGCAAGCACGCCAGGCTGCTCTGGGCTGGACGCAGGGCACTGAGCCCGGAAGGGAGGCAGCCTCACCACGAGCAGGGTGGGCCAGGCACCCGGGCAGAAGGCCCACAGCCGCATGAGAGCCCCGCACACCACAACCAGGGCACAGGACCCCTCACCCAACCCCTCAGCAGGACACGAGCAGGCCCCCAAACTCATGGCCCACCCTGACCCCACCTGGGAGGAGTGACCCCAGCGGCACCCCAGCCCCCTCCAAAGCCACCACCACACAGGCCGCCAGAGACAGCTCAGCAGGCTCCAGGGGCCACCTCAGAAGCCCAGAGCCCACCAGGCTTTGCTAGGGTTCATGCAGGTGACAGCCGGCCCTGAGCCCAAGACAGGCCACTGCCCAGGCTCTGGCCTCCTGTCCCCGAAGGAGCCGCATCCTGCTGATAGCACTCCACACAGCTGGACACACAATCTTGCTGAGTAATAACGGGGAGCAGGGGATCGTGTTCTGGGCTCGGCCAAGTGCCAGGCGTGGTTCTCTGCAGGCCCCAGGGCCCAGACCCCCAAGCTCGGCAAACCGCAGCCTCGTCCCCAGCATTCGGCCCTATGGCTCCCCCGGGCCCGCAGCCAGGTCCCTACACACTGGGAAGCCCGTGACCCAAATGGGTCCCACTCTGGGGATCCGATTTTCGTCAAGTCAAGCTACCATTGGACTGAAGGGGGAAAATGTGCAGTTTGGAGCCAGATAGAACCGAACCCCTTCCGAAGCCACTCCCTGTGGGACTTCGACAGACTTTGCTCGCCCAGGCCTGGCCCCAGCCTGGGCCTACACACCCCCTCTGAAGATCGGGGCGGTGAGGTCATCCACATTCCCACTGTGTGCTCAAACCCTGGTGAAGAGGTGACCGAGGGGACAGTCCAGGGCAGGGGTGCCGGGCGGAAGACGGCCAGGACCCCTCTGAGAACACTGCCCAACTTAGGGTGGGCCACCCCCCTCGTTCCCTTAGGCCAAGCCCCTCGCCTTCCTCCAGGGGGTGGGGTCCTATCCTGATGGACAACCATCCTCTGAGACGGAGGGTGGGAAGGGACCACCAGGGACGGCATTTCCAGAGTGGGTTCCTTCTGGCGTTTTCCCAGGAAATACCCCTTGGGGCAGAGATGTCTGAAAGTCCATGCTGGGCCCCCACAGCAAGTCCCAAAGTAGCTTTGAAGCATGGGGGACATCATGCAGAACAACCCGCCCCAGATTTGACTCGAACACTTTGTTCCACTGCCTACGAGCATCCCAGAGCGGGTGTTCTGAGCAGGACACTCAGGAGAGTCTGCCAGACGGGGTCTCAGAGATAGTCTGCACCCTGAGCTATTCTCTGCCATCCTGGTCCCCCCCACCGGTGCCCCCGCTGGCCCACATTCAGCATGAGAAAGGGCTGAGGGGGGCCGTGTCCGTCCGCAGGATCTCCGTTCTGTGCAGCCCACTCGGGGACAGGGAATCTTGAATCTAATGAAGCTGCTCGCACCCATGTCCACAAGTGGGTGGGAACCAGACGCTCCACCAAGTGGACTTCGCAGAAACAGAGATCGCAGGCTGTCTTCCCACAGGCTGGGAGGGGGGACGCGGGGCATGGTTGACAGACAGACGGGAGGCCCCAGAGCCCCTGACTACCCCTCTCGGCAGAGGGATGCCCGTGAAGGCGTGTCTGTGTGTAAACAGGTTTTTGGAGAGACCTGCTCCAGGTCACCCTGGGGCCTCAGGCCAGCCTCTCCACCGTGCCCTGGCCCTCAGGCTCAGACACCGAGCTAGACTCTGGGAAAAGCTGGAAGAGACACACAGAACAAGTGAGCATGCGATGGGGCAGCCGGTGTTACATCTGTAACCCATTGTAACCGTAAGCAAGTATCGGGTTCCCGGCAGACGGCACTCATGTCCATGTGCCCTCCGGACTCGCGCTCGGACGCGATGAAGCATACTCCCCAGGGAGAACTTGGCGGGTGCCCAGAGCCGGAGGGGACGGTGGGTGAGCTGCACCCCGGCAGAGGGCCGGTGGGGGAACAGCTGAGGACTGACCTAGCCCACCACCAAGACTCGGGTCCCACGGGGCCCCCAGAACCTGCCCACCTGCAGGAGAAGCACAGGGGCAACATGGAAGGAGGGGTCACGAGGCTCCCAAAAGGGGCCAGGGAAAGTCCTGAGGGGACACAGTCACCACACACTGGCACGATTCAGTCTCGCCCACGGGCGGGGACGGGGCAGAGCCTGGTCTGTTCAAAGGGGAATGGGGTCGACCTCTCCCTGCTGACATGTGCACCTGTTCCTGCTTGATGGCCGTGGCACCCAGAAGGGCCTGCGCGGCCCCACGGTCCTCCCCACAGTTACCACTGCTTCAGAGGGAGGGGCTTCGTGGGGACGCGCCGGAGGGCTCTGTTGGGTGTCAGAGGCCAGGCGTGAGGGGCTTGCTGGGCCCTGTGTGGGACGCACCCCTCCCTCTGGGGCCCAGCTGCTCCCTCTGCGGCAGGAAAGGGCCACCTGCATGAGGCTGAGTGCACTCCCCACGTGCAGTGGGGGCCGGGGTGGGCCTGGTGCCCTCAGGCTGGCAGCCGAGAGCAGCGGGCTCACCAGCCTGCCGGGGCCTGGGCAGATCCTGGCAACCAGCCCAGCCGCAGGGCGGGAGGCTCAAGGACTCCGTCAGACCCGTAACCAGGGCCGCCCTCCGTCAGACCCGCGGCTGCTTGGCTCTACCCGGGCTGTGCTGTGCTGAGCCTCCCGAGCCTCCCGCCCCACCAGGCACAGAGCCACACTGCAGGGCACAGGGTCGGCTTCCAGGCGGGCGGGGCCAACCAGGAAGAGGGACAAGCTTGGACCAACAAGACACAGGACTCAGGAGCCAGCCAGGGGACGGCGTCCTTCCCTCCCACCCCCTGTGGACAGCTCCAGAGCCGGGCTTCCCTCCCCACACCTTGTGTGGCCATGGGGGACAGCTCCTGACCGACCAGCCCACTCCACGTGCCCCCTTCCCTGTCCCTCACTCCTGCTGGCCTGGAACCACGCCTCCTGTTACGGGCCCATCTGTGCACCCCCCATATTTTGGGGGCGTCCTGACTCCCAGCACGTTAGGGTGTGACTGTGTGGAGACAGAGTCTTTACAGAGGTGATCAAGGTGAAATGAGGTCACTAGAGTGACCTCATCAGCCTGACTGGGGGCCTTATTGGAAGAGACTGGGACAGAGATGCACAAAGGGAGGACCGCGTGTGGGCCCGGGGAGGACACAGCCGTCTGCAAGCCGAGGAGGGAGGCCTCGGGAGGAACAGCCCTGCCCACACCTCCATCTAGGACTCCAGCCTCCAGGAGGTGAGGACACCCTCGTGCTGTCTGAGCCGTCTGCTGTGGGGCTTTGTGACTGCCGCCCCAGCAGACAAATACCCTCCCCGTCAGCCTCGCCTCCGGCAGCTTTCTAGGGACCCCGGTGCCCTGAGAGGTCCCCACAAAGCCCCAGGCATTTCTCCCCATTGCTGAGAAAGTTCTGGAAATGGGCCTGGGGTC
>NW_027770481.1:0-294 GCF_054177405.1 Leptonychotes weddellii
CAGGGGCCTTCTCAGAGGCCCGAATTGCTGTGGGAGGGGGGCCGGTGCCCTTAGCTGGGTCTCCGCTCCTCCCCCTGGAGGCCTCCCTGACTGCCCTGCCCTGTCTCCTCCGAAGTCACTTCCCGTTCCAGAACGCCCGACTGTTTCCTTCGTGGGGTTTCTCCGTCCTCCGCTCATCTGGCTCACGGGATTAGTGGCCATCTCCCCTCGAGGAAGCCAGGTCCGTGAGCGCGGGAAGTGTGGCGAGCCCAGGGCCGGGTCTCCAGGACCCCGCGCTGCGTGGGGAACAGTGGG
>NW_027770482.1:0-294 GCF_054177405.1 Leptonychotes weddellii
CCTCTGACCCTCTTCCCTCTCGTGCTCTCTGTCTCTCATTCTCTCTCTCTCAAATAAATAAATAAAATCTTTAAAAAAAAAAAAAAATGAACTGTCCCCCACCTTGACTGAGAAGGTCCTGTCTTCTCCCAAGCCATCCTGCCCACAGATGAAACACAGTGACTCCGTTATTCTGTTGCTTACAGAGGTTAAGGGACTTGCTAAAGCCACAGAGCTGTCCAGTGTTACTGACATTAGGATTTAACAAACCCAGGAGTATCAAACATCCAGCACTATCGAAGCACTAGGGCAATA
>NW_027770483.1:0-294 GCF_054177405.1 Leptonychotes weddellii
AGACAGGTGATCCCCAGTGTGCATCAAACCCCTCCAAATCCTGGGCTGAGTCCTGCGCAGACCATGCCTGGGGGAGACGGCAAGGGGCCCAGCCGCAGGCAACAGCAGGAAGGTTTCGAGAGCTGAGCAACCATTCTGCGGCTGCCCACCACAGTGGTGGGGAGAGAATCTGGAATTGGAGTCCTGTCAACTTAGAGGGGCTTGGGGAACATCTTTGGTTTTCCACTAAAAGCCTAGAGAGGCCATGCCTTAAGAGCAAAGCCTACATCCTGAGAGTGAGAGCAAGGCTGAGAC
>NW_027770484.1:0-294 GCF_054177405.1 Leptonychotes weddellii
ATCCATTTGTCCATCAGTGGATACTTAGGACTTAGGTGGTTTCCAAATCTTGGCTACTGTGAATAATGCTGCAATGAACATGGGAATGCAGATATGTTTTTGAGATACTGATTTGATTTGTTCAGAATATACACCCAGAAGTGGAATTGCTGGGCCATATGAGTTTTCCACAGTGGCTGCACCAATTTACGTTCCCATCAACAGTGCTCAAAGGTTCCCTTTGCTCTAAAGTGTTTGCTCACCAACACTTACCTGTTGTCCTTTTGATAAAAGCCAACTAGCAGGTGTGAATTG
>NW_027770485.1:0-294 GCF_054177405.1 Leptonychotes weddellii
CCCCGGTCTCCCCCAGGTGGGTGGCACCCGTAAATAACCTGAGCCTACAGCCCCTACAGCTCGGCACCGTCAGCTCAAGACCAGAGCCCGACACCCCAACCGCCTGCTGGTTGCCGCGTCCAGTTCCCAAACGCTCGGAGCTAAACTGAATCATTCCGACACTTCTGTATTTGCTGGAGACAGGAGCAAACCAAGGCTGGCCCTTTCCGAAAGACCCACAGTATCACTGGCCCTGAAGCCCCTTGTCTTGTGCAGAGGATGGTGCCTCTCTGAGGGAGGGAGCTTTCTCGTCCA
>NW_027770486.1:0-294 GCF_054177405.1 Leptonychotes weddellii
AAAAAAAAATTCCTGCCTTACCAGTTAAGACATTTCTGGAGGAGGTTGGAACTGCAATTAGGTTAGGTATTAAGCTCCAGTTTAGTAATTTGGCTTGGCCCAAGTGACATCATTTGGGGCCTGCGGGTTTCTTTTCACAGTTCTGTGAGTATCAGTCACACAGAGTGGGCCAGCACGCATGTTCTTACGTACACACACATGCACACAAAACCCGCATTGGTCACTCCACTGTTGACTCCATCTGTATTAGAAAAACCCAGTCTTGTCCTTCTGTGTGTCTCCTTTACTTTTACA
>NW_027770487.1:0-294 GCF_054177405.1 Leptonychotes weddellii
CATCGGGCTCCCTGCTCGGCAGGGAGTCTGCTTCTCCCTCTCCCACTCCCCGTTTGTGTTCCCTCTCTCGCTGTGTCTTTCTCTGTCAAATAAACAAATAAAATCTTTAAAAAAAAAAAAAAAAGAAATATATGAGGACCATGTGCCAGATATTGGGCTAAGGACTTTATGTGCATTATCTGATCTGATCATCTCAACAGTGCCATGAAGCAGGTACTGTAATCATGCCCATTTTACTGACTGGTAGAGTAAGGCTGAGAGAGTTTAATAATTTGCCTGAGCTGATATAGCTGC
>NW_027770488.1:0-294 GCF_054177405.1 Leptonychotes weddellii
GTGGGCGGAGGTGAGCACTGGCGGAGGTGAGCGGCGGTGAGCAGTGGTGAGCGGTGGTGGTGAGCGGCAGTGAGCGCTGGCAGAGGTGAGCGGCGGTGAGCGGTGGTGGTGAGCGGAGGTGAGTGGTGAGCGGAGGTGAGCACTGGCGGTGAGCACTGGCGGAGGTGAGCGGCAGTGAGCGGCGGCAGTGAGCGGTGGTGAGCACTGGCGGAGGTGAGCGGCGGTGAGCGGCGGCGGTGAGCGGCGGTGAGCGCTGGCAGAGGTGAGCGGCGGTGAACGGTGGCGGTGAGTGGA
>NW_027770489.1:0-294 GCF_054177405.1 Leptonychotes weddellii
TCTAAATATGGTCTCTTTCTATTATGAACAATACTAATCTAACTCATTGAATAAATGTAATTATTTAACTTTATTTAAAAGAATGCAAAAATATGTATGCCGCGTTCTTGAGATTTAGACATAACATCACTTGCATTTTACACACATGCTTTGTTATAAATAGTAGAAATATCCTCTCTAGAAGGACACACATGGTTATTGGAATCAGAGACCTGAAAATAGTTCCAGCTGCAGCACCTACTCTGTGTTCTGTCAGACAGGTTAACCTCTATCTTACAAATGTCCTCATCTGCA
>NW_027770490.1:0-294 GCF_054177405.1 Leptonychotes weddellii
CTAACAATTGTAAATATTTATGCCCCTAACTTGGGAGCAGCCAAATATATAAGTCAATTAATAACAAACTTGAAGAAACTCATTGATGATAATACAATAATAGTAGGGAACCTTAACAACCTCCTCACAGCAATGGACAGATCATCTATACAGAAGATCAACATGGAAACCAGGGCTTTGAATGACACATTAGGCCATACAGACTTCACAGATACATTCAGAGCATTTCATCCTAAAGCAGCAGACCACACATTCTTTTCGAGTGCATATGGAACATTCTCCAGAATAGATCAC
>NW_027770491.1:0-3829 GCF_054177405.1 Leptonychotes weddellii
CTAAAATTAACAACTCAGGAAATGACAGATGTTGGCAGGGATGTGGAGAAAGGGGAGCCCTCCTACACTGTTGGTGGGAATGGAAACTGGTTTAGCCACTCTGGAAAACAGTATGGAGGTTCCTCAAAAAGTTGAAAATAGAGCTACCCTATGACCCAGCAATTGCTCTACTGGGTATTTACCCCACAGATACAAATGTAGTGATCCAAAGGGGTACCTGCACCCCAATGTTAATAGCAACAATGTCCACAATAGCCAAACTATGGAAAGAGCCCACATGTCCATCAACAGATGAATGGATAAAGAAAATGTGGTGTATATATATGTGTGTACACACACACACACACACACACACACACACACACACACACACACACACCATGGAATATTATGCAGCCATCAAAAAAATAAATCTTGCCATTTGACGTGGATGGAACTAGAGGGTATTATGCTAAGCAAACTAAGTCAATCAGAGAAAGACAAGTATCATATGATCTTACTGATATGAGGAATTTAAGAAACAAGACAGAAGATCATAGGGGAAGGGAGGGAAAAATGAAACAAGACGAAACCAGAGAGGGAGACAAACCATAAGAGACTCTTAATCTCAGGAAACAAACCCAGGGTTGCTGGAGTGGAGGGGGGTGGGAGGGATATGGTGGCTGGGTGACGGACATTGGGGAGGGTATGTGCTATGGTGAGTGCTGTGAATTGTGTAAGACTGATGAATCACAGACCTGTACCCCTGAAACAAATAATATATGATATGTTAATAAATAAATAAATAAATAAATGGTATGAGATTGATGAAAAAAAATAAAAACTAAATAAAAAGATAGAGGACACTAGTACCAGGTAAAAGAATAATAATAATCTTAGTGAAATAGAAGTTCCATTCAAACCAATGCCATCAAAAGATAAAGTTCAAGAAGAATTCCTTTCCTTCTATGGTCATGTGACCTGACCCCCTGGGCTTCAAAGCTTGATTCAGAGTAAACATTTAAGTAAATGTCTTCAATCTGCATAATGGCTGCTTTTGCCCCACAGCTTCTCAGGCCCCCTTCTTTCAGGGGTATCAGGAGGATACAGGGGATTTCTTATCAAAGATGAAGTCCTAGCGAGCCCCATTACAGGTGAAGTTCCAAGAAAGTAGTCCAAAGCTATTTCTCATTTCAAACTTACTCCTTGCCTAATGCCAAATAAACCACAGCATGAAATATTCATAAAACCCCCATTAATTCCATAAGCATCCATTACTATAAGTGGAATCCATTTTTGCAATTGTGACTCTCGTTATTAGCATAAACCATACCCCTTCACCCATCCTAACCCATCCATTCTCATCCCCACCCCCTGCATATACAAGCAAAAGTTTTTAGAGTTTAGGCACATGTGGCACTTTGCCAGTGACAATCATGCACCCTAAAACCCAAACAAGTAAGAATAATGTGAACTTTGTTCTCCCCTTTTCAGGGAGCTCATTAAAGGGTAGGGTTATACAACCACAAAACAGGCTAAACCAGTTCCTATTAAACCAGTTCATCAGAGGTATTGTTAATAGCATAAGGAACACCAGCCTGGGGCCAGGAAACAGAGGTTCTGCTCCTAGTTCTATCACATATTTTGACCTCAAACAAATCATTTCACCCCTCTAAAATTCAAGAAGTAGGGTTGAGATTCTCTTCATTACCAAAAATTCTATGATTCTATGACTTCTTATAGGTAGCCATTATCAGCTACCCCTTGCTTCTCTCCTCCCCATATCACTAAGCAACAGTAACAAAACATGAGGTGACAACCTTAGAATTTCTCAGTTTTCCTTCCCACTCCCCCATGCGGATTCGTCTAGAGGTATTAAAAATATCCTAAATACTCTGCAGATGAGGGCAATGCAAGACACAGAATCTGTACCGTAGAGACTCTACCTATTGCTCGGGTATTGTGAGAATTAACATAGTCTAGAAAGAAAGTCCTCCTCTCTTTATTCTAGCAAGAATGAACACAATGACTAGATTCCTCCTGGGCTAGAGCCTGGTGTCACAAGTTAAGGGATTTTGCTCCTCCGTAGCGATTCTCCAAACCTAAGTAAGCCTTTAGTTTGCAGGGTGCTAGCTGCGATTCAGATGCTCCTAATTCCAGCACTGAACACAGTACTGGTGGCCGCTTGCTGGTCATGAACTAGCCCCTCTACAGCCTACCGCTGGTCACTTATATGCACAATGGTAAAGGAAGAGAACATGAGGTGGGGGAGGTGTGGAATGGCAAATGAGACAGGCAACTGGTGGTGGGGTGAGGAGCTGCATTTCAGCAGAGCTCAAATTCTCAAGGCAGCAGATAACAGCAAAAGATACTCATTTTGAAAATCATTCTTGAAAATCCATTAGGAAGGCACCACATTACAGACTGATACTTGGCCACTCAATAACACTGTTTTTCTCCATGGTTGGAAGAGTTCTTTTTCTTGGGTTATGCAAGAGATGAAAAAGTTGGCTTGCATTCAGGAGTGGTGTTTAACCCAGAATCGCCCTTAGGTCAGGGAGATGCTCCACCCTGGGGGGAATGAGGGAGCTGAGATCAACTGAGGAAAAGAAAAGCGTGTCTCCCATCTCAAGAGAGCTCTCCAGCAGCCCGAGGCCTATTGAGTGAATTAGAATGTAGAATGAGGGCGCCTGGGTGGCTCAGTCGTTAAGCGTCTGCCTTCGGCTCAGGTCATGATCCCAGGGTCCTGGGATCGAGCCCCGCATCGGGCTCCCTGCTCGGTGGAAAGCCTGCTTCTCCCTCTCCCGCTCCCCCTGCTTGTGTTCCCTCTCTCGCTGTGTCTCTCTCTGTCAAATAAATAAATAAAATCTTTAAAAAAAAAAAAAAGAATGTAGAATGAGTCACAATATTTAAATTTCTTTCCAAATGTTCTGGGTTGAATTTGCATACGGTAATTACACATGATGTAACTCCACTCTATACTGTCACCAGGCAGGCATACTGGATTTTCTGGGACTGGCCAAATTCAGATAGTCTGTCACTGCCTCGGAATATGTGATAAATGATAGGTTTCAGAAACTACAGTCATTCTAGAAAATGATACAGGCCCTTGAGAGATAACTCATTCATTTTTTCAATCTAGAGTAAGAAATGACATAGTATCTCGATGTACACTGACACACTCAGACAGACAAACTCTTGTTTCCTATTAAAAAGCATTCCATTCCTGTGGCCAGAATGCTAGATATTGGTATTTTTGACAAACAGTTCAATAACAGATATCCTTTTAAAGTTGGTTTAGGATAATTCTTTTTTTCTGCACACCTAAATATTTTGCTGATCCTTGAAAGGAGTTTTATCTTCAGCTTCTCTCCCTACTCTTCACTGAGAAAAGAAAAATGTAAAACCCTGCTCTCCTGTGTAGAATCTCAAATTTCTATCTCGGAGTGGCACATGATCTTTCTAAAGCAGTATTTTTTTAAGCAGGGGTTGTAGCGTTCTGGGGCCATGTGGTGATTTCTGCGCTGGTGGCAAGAGGGTGAGGCCAGCGGAGATACCAAGAGCACTCAGGTGAGGGCAGCAGCACCCTGTGGACTCTCCTCATTCCAGCCGCCCCACCACTCCCTTCTCAGGGAGCCGCAACCAAGTCACTGCATCCTTCCCTGTTGGGGTAGCTTCCCTCCCAAGCAAAGCAAAGCCAGCGTACCCTTCCACCACAGGCAGTGAACCCCAGCAAGCAGCTATCAAGGCCTGCTCTGGACACACTCTGAAACCAGCACTTGAATCCTGCCATGCTTTTTTTCTTTTTTTTTTTCTTTTTTTTAAAGATTTTATTTATTTATTTGAGAGA
>NW_027770492.1:0-294 GCF_054177405.1 Leptonychotes weddellii
CTGGCGCCTGGGGCTGGAAGTGGGAGGCTGGCCCGCCTGCGCACGGGGTGCCGTTCTACCGGATCTGTCGCAGCAGCGCCACCCGACACACGTGCGCCAGGCAGCGGGAGAGCAATTAGCTCGCTTCTCTCACATTTCTCCCAACGGTAAAGCCAATCTTTTTTTTTTTTTAATTTATTTGAAAAAGAGAGAGCACGCAAGCACGAGCATGTGGTGCGGGGGAGCAGAGGGAGAGGGAGAGGGAGAAGCAGGCTCCCCGCCGAGCAGGGAAGCCCTGACCAAGGGGTTCCATCC
>NW_027770493.1:0-294 GCF_054177405.1 Leptonychotes weddellii
AAAAAAGACAGTCTCTTCAACAAATGGTAATGGGAAAACTGGACAGCCCCATGCAGAAGAATGAAACTGGACCATTCTCTTACACCATACACAAAAATAGACAACTCAAAATGGATGAAAGACCTAAATGTGAGACAGGAATCCATCAAAATCCTAGAGGAGAACACAGGCAGCAACCTTTGTGACCTCAGCCCTCGCAACATGTTGCTAGACACATCTCCAAAGGCAAGGGAACCAAAGGGAAAAATGAAGTATTGGGACTTCATCAAGATAAAAAGCATTTGCACAGCAAAG
>NW_027770494.1:0-294 GCF_054177405.1 Leptonychotes weddellii
CACCTTTTCTTGCAAATACTGCCTCGTGCAACAAGACCGTGCGCGACAGATTCTTTTTCAGGAATTCTAGTTAGAATTTACAAAACACCTTTTTTAAAAAAAAAGGAAAAATTAAGTAAAGCAACAAAACATCCTATTTGGGAGAAAGGAATATACCTGGGGGGAAAACGAGAATGGAAAGAAAGAAGGGAGGAAAAGAGGAATGAAAGAGGAAAAAAGGGAAGGAGGAAGGAGGGAAAGAACCTGTTTTCTTTCTAACAACTGAGATGCAAGAGAGCACCGCAGCCAGAGGGC
>NW_027770495.1:0-294 GCF_054177405.1 Leptonychotes weddellii
GGGGAGGGGGTGCGGGCCCAGGAAAGAAGGGGCAGCCTGCCTCCCTCTCTTGCCCCAGCAGCCCCGCAGGCTCTGGGCAGGGGTCACCTGCACTTCAAGCGGCGCTGCCCGGCCTCCCTCTCAGCCACCCTCATCTGAGGATGGGGCTAAGGCCACCGCACTCCTGGGGCGGGTGGGGGGAGGGAGACACCAACACGTGGCTTGGCTCCTTGGGAGGTGCCCTCTGCCCTGCTGAGTCCTCCCTGGACTCCTGACGGGGGACCTTCCTCTGGTGGCTGGGAGGTACCAGAAGGA
>NW_027770496.1:0-294 GCF_054177405.1 Leptonychotes weddellii
ACGGGGAGAGATGCCTGAAGCACCCGCATGCGCCGTCCCGGCCTGGGGGCTGGGGGTGGGGGCCTGGCTGTGAGCACGCGACCCAGCTGCACATACACACGGGACTGCTGGCCCTGAGCATGGGCACAGCGGGCCGGGAGAGCCCCCGGGGCTTGGGCGCTGGGACGGAGCCTGGCAACCACGCTCCGTCCCCAGGGCAACCGCAGCTCTGGCTTCTGAGGCTCACATCCGCGCCTCGCAGGGCCCACACTGCGTCACAGTCCCTGTGGCCTCATCCTGCTCATGAAAGCACCC
>NW_027770497.1:0-294 GCF_054177405.1 Leptonychotes weddellii
ATGCAATGGGAATGGGTTACCTGAATTTTTACAACCTCAAGCTTAAACTCTAAACCTAACGTCAGGGTTGACAAAATGCATGAATTGATTGGTACCTTAATGTGGATTGGGCATGGGGACCCCAGTTCCCAGCTTCAGGCATTGTGAATTTCTCTGGTGCCAGGTGGTGCCTAAGGCGATCAGATTCCTTGAGGCAGCCGTCAGAAGGACTAACACAGAACTGTGCCCCAATCTGCGGTTGCAGTGAAAGAACCCAGGCTATGAGAAGGGGCTCTTCTCTTGAGCTTTTTCCCC
>NW_027770498.1:0-294 GCF_054177405.1 Leptonychotes weddellii
GAAGCTTCCCCCTATTTAAAGAGCTCTCCCTTCCATGAGCCCCAGCACCACATCCACACCTCAGGGTCATAGCTTTGATTTTCTTAGGCCACATGTTAAACAGGGCACTCAGGAACATTTTTCAGACTACATGTCCCAGGGTCTGCCCGGATCAAATCAGCTGCTCTAGACCACTTTGGTGGGAAATTTTATTTTATTTATTTTTTATTTATTTTTTTATTCTTATGTTAATGCCCATACATTACATCATTAGTTTTAGATGAAGTGTTCCATGATTCATTGTTAGTGCATAAC
>NW_027770499.1:0-294 GCF_054177405.1 Leptonychotes weddellii
GGGGTACTGTTACGGCAACCCTGTTAGACTGTGACCAAGGAGAAGAGAAAAGCGGTCTGTTAGAGAGGGTGAAGAGCAGGGGCAGACGTGCAGGGAGAAGGAATAACAGGAGGACATGTGACCCTGGAAAAGCCCCAGAATATTTCTGTCTGGTGACTGCGTCCATGAGAATCCCCATTTGTTCCACAAATTCTCTTTTTTGCCTAAGCTAGAGTGCGTTTCTATTGCTGATAACCAGGTGATCGTTACCAACAAAAGCTGAATCTCCTCCAGACTGTGCACATCTTTTTTTAA
>NW_027770500.1:0-294 GCF_054177405.1 Leptonychotes weddellii
TAAAATGTTTAGTTTGACATATTAAATCATACCTGAAAATATTTTGCTTACACAGACTATTTCTAAGTTAGACTATAAATATTAGACTATCCAATGGGCATTATTTTAATGAACATATAAACATGGCTATTAAGTTTTATGCAACTCCAAATAAAAGCGGTATCCCCAAAGGTATTCTATTCTTCTTGAAGCAAAGAGTAGAAAGTAATTCTCTTTGATTGAAAAAAACAATAATACTCATTTAGCATGAAGACATCTGTATACCATGAATTTTAACTCATTGAAAATATTTCA
>NW_027770501.1:0-294 GCF_054177405.1 Leptonychotes weddellii
ATGGCACCCTTCCCACTGATACTGAATAAGCCGAAAACTCGGGTTACTGTTGATTTTGCCCTAGGGAATTTTACTGAGAAGAGCATTATAGCAGTGGAGCAACTGAGACCCTGTGTGTGTGTGTGTGTGTGTGTGTGTGTGTGTGTGTGTATAGACAGACAGACAGACAGAAAGGAAACATGAGTTGGCTGCAAGGATTACTTCTGACCAAGGCGGCTGGTTGACCTTCCTTCTACTTTCCTGTTCATAGTCTCTGCCTGGCACTGATGGAGGAGAACTGAAGCCTTGCTGTCC
>NW_027770502.1:0-3828 GCF_054177405.1 Leptonychotes weddellii
AGGCCTGAGAGGTGAGGACTGCTGCTGTTCAGACTTCCATGGGGCCATATGAAGACTGACATGTGCCTCATGAGGTCAGGGATGACCCAGATGGCTGACTTTGGGAGGCCTCTGGCCAACATGCACGCATTTCAGTCCCTGTCCACCAGGGGGTGCAGCTTCCTACCACAATCACATTTCCTGTGTGAAATGTGGGCTTCCACTGATCATTTCTCTGTAACTCCAACCTTTCTTCATGGTAAGATTGAAGAACATTATTTAGGTGACACTCCAGAGATGAAGTGCTCTTCAGGCTTCGTGACTGTGGTTCTCTTAACGCTTGGTAAGTAAAATGCCTCTTAAAATTTAGATTCTTTCTTGCATTGTGATGGCAAAACTTTTAACTATAATTTATCCAAGAGCTTTATGCCCACGGTGACAAGGTCTGTTTTCTTTTTCCTCAGGACAAACCCATGGAGACTCAGTGACCCAGATGGAAGGCCCAGTGACCCTCTCAGAGAAGGCTTTCCTGACTATAAACTGTACTTATACAACGACAAGTTACCCCACTCTTTTCTGGTATGTCCAGTATCCAGGAGAAGGTCCAGAGCTCCTCCTGAAAGCCTTGAGGGACAAGGAGAAGGGAAGCAAGAAAGGATTTGAAGCCACCTTCGACAGCAAATCCAAATCCTTCCACTTGCAGAAAGGCTCAGTGCAAGCGTCAGATTCAGCTGTTTACTACTGTGTCATGAGTGACACAGTGACGGGGACTGCAGGGGGAGCTGAGCACAAACTCTGAGCAGAACAGGGGCCTGGATGCTGAGCGTCTCTGCCTGATCCACTCTGGTTCCAGCACAGTCTGTGGTTGTTTGTCGCTCAGTGTCCACTTGATCCAAAAATCACAGCCAAGTACTAGAGCATAGGAACCAGAAGTAACATTCCCCAAACCCAGGTGTTCCTTAGTGACATTGAGAACAGTTTGATGCCAAGAGTTCAAGGTAAAGCCACGTAACAATGAAGTGGTCTTTGCTCATCCTTGCAGTGAATGTCCAGCCCCACAAGTTGTTCAGGGAACCCTGGTGGGTGTTGCTGTGTCTATGACACGTTTAGAGACACACAGTGTGCTTGAGGAGGTGGCCTCTGCCCAGTGTCTTCCTGACTGGGTATGGCAGGAGAATTGATGGGGAACTTCAGCCCCAAACCAGGATTTAGTAGAGAAAGAAGGGAAGGGAAGAAAGGAGGATGAACACATGTAGCCGAGCAAGGAAAAGAGAGGCCAGGGACCTCTGCCCTGCTTTCTTTTCTAGTGAATCAGGTGGTAGACACAGGCTGATATTCAACATGAAGGGGTGTGGGCAGAAACAGAATGGAGGAAGTGGCTCCAAATGTGATTTGGAAGGTGGTACATGAACCAAAACAGTATCCAGGCCTGAATTTCTTACTTCACTCTGCATCTGGGAACACTTCCCATGTTGGCTTTGGACTCATGATGTTCCTTGACCTGAATGTGTGGGCAGTCGCTGCAGGAAACAGTTGAGCTAAGCTTCCTAATGTGTCTAGAGGAAAGGTTTACAGGGCTTTACAGAAGATGCATCCTTCTCCAGAACTTTTCCTGATAATCCTGATTTCTTACCTTGTGGGAAAAATTATTTGATTGACGTTTGGCAACAAAATGTGACGGATGGCAATAGAAAGCATCCTTGAGGCTAAAGCTGTTAAGAGGATAGCATTAGTATTTGTTGCCTAATTCACATACACTAGTCACCTGATGTGGGGGTCAACAAAATATTGAGAACATAAGAATCTCAGATCATTCTATAGGGATTCGATGACTCCATGTATGATGTTTTTTCTGTCTATAATTCCTAGTTTTTACTTTTTAATTATTCTAAAAATCAGGAATATTTGACTATTACAATGTTTGACAATCAAATAGTGTGACTTCTTCTGAAAGCTTTTATTAAAAAAATAGTATTTCTTGCAATTGCTAATAGTTTAGGAACAAGTAAATATGTTATATCAATTAAAGGCCATCTGTTGGCCCAGCTCCTGGCCTTCAGTCCCGCTGCGCCGCTCTGCTGACCGTCGCCCCGCTGCCGCCAAAATGTCTACAAGTGCACCTGCAGGTTCAAGTGCTGCCTTTGGCAGCAACCGAAGGCTTCAGCTGACACAAAATCAAGTAGATGAGGTGTCATGAGAGTCAATGTGGATAAGGTGTTGGAAAGAGATCAGAAGCTCTCGGAGTTAGACGATCATGCAGATGCGCTGCAGGCAGGAGCGTCCCAATTTGAAACAAGTGCTGCCAAGTCGAAGAGAAAATATTGCTGGAAGAATTGCAAGATGTGGGCGATAGGGATTGTTGTGGTCGTCGTCATCATCATCATCATCATGTGGAATGTTTCCCCGTGAAGAACCAGTGCAACCCCAGCCTGCCGTTCAAGAAAGCTCTTCAAGACGTTTGACCTAGAACCTGCTATATTCTTGAGCTCGCCTACTGTTCTGTTTAAACTGATTATTTCTGTTTGTTACCATAAAGTTTAATTTCTAAGCAACGTGCCTTTGTAATGTCATAAGCACTCCAAACTTGAAGTGCAGCTGCCTGGCCCACACCCGGCCCGGAGTCTTCACAGATTGCCACGCGGCTGACGAAGAGGGTCTCTTAACTTCCCGAGTGTTTGTCACCTCGAAGAATGTTGTCTGAGCAACAAGAGTCAAGGGGCACCAGGACACGGGCTCCTTTTAATATCTGTTCCCCTGGCTTCACCGAGATGCTGCAGTGTTGAAGACATGCCCTGCAGGATGCCAGCTGTGAGAAGGAAGCAGCGGGGTCAGTGTGGGGTGGGCTGTGAGCCCACCCCTCCTCCGCTCAGGGGCTCTGGCCAGGTCTGACTCTGAAACCTTGGTGCTCCCTCCTTGCCTCATGCCCAGTCCAGTGTAACCTGCTGGCTCCTGCATTAACCCAGGGCACCTCGTTTGTATCTGTGCATTTAGCTGGGAAGTTACCCACTATAATGAACTGAATAAACTGTTTATTAATGGAAAAAAATAAAGGCCATTTGTTCATTATTTTTGTTTAATTTAGAAAATATTTAGAGAGTATTTAAAAAATGACAGTCATGGTTCTAAATACTGGGGTAAAGTGCCAAAAACACAGAATCACTCAGCAATGACTTGACTTCTTATTACTTTTTCCATATTCACCTCCAACCCCTTTTCTGGCAGTCAGTGGGTTATAGGCTGGTCCAAAAGGATACATGAGAATATGCAGTACTGTAGTAAAATCCTTTAGAAGAACCCTCACAACTATAGAAATGCCCTGGGATGCTGTGTTAAAGAACTTCCATATCAGGTAGTGTCTCAAGAACAAATAGGCCTGAGAGGTGAGGACTGCTGTTGTTCAGACTTCCATGGGGCCATATGAAGACTGACATGTGCCTCATGAAGTCAGCGATGACACAGATGGCTGACTTTGGGAGGCCTCTGGCCAACATGCACCCATTTCAGTCTCTGTCCACCAGGGGGTGCAGCTTCCTACCACAATCACATTTCCTGTGTGAAATGTGGGCTTCCACTGATCATTTCTCTGTCACTCCAACGTTTCTTCATGGTAAGAATGAAGAACATTATTTAGGTGACACTCCAGAGATGAAGTGTTCTCCAGGCTTCGTGACTGTGGTACTCTTAATGCTTGGTAAGTAAAATGCCTTTTAAAAATTGGATTCTTTTTTCTATTGTGTCTGCAAAACTTTTAACTATAATTTATCCAAGAGCTTTATGCCCAAGATGACAAGGTCTCTTTTCTTTTTCCTCAGGACAAACCCATGGAGACTCAGTGACTCAGACGGAGGG
>NW_027770503.1:0-294 GCF_054177405.1 Leptonychotes weddellii
AGTGGGGAGACTGCTTGTCTCCCTCTCCCTCCTGCTCGTGCTGTCTCAAATAAATAAATAAATCTTAAAAAAAAAATAGACTGATTTTTTTTTTAAAAGTATGATCCTATTGTTAAAATAACCATCCTATAATAATGTGCATCTCTTAAAAAAATACTAGGAGTGTTTAGATTGATTTCATTGATAAAGCCCAGCAACACTGCCCCATTGGAAGGTGGCTCTCTGAACCTGAGCCAATAACCCAGCAGTAAACAAGAACAACTTCTCAATAACAAACATGACATCTCAAAGGTC
>NW_027770504.1:0-294 GCF_054177405.1 Leptonychotes weddellii
TAAACAATTGGCAGAGATAAGACATGTCCACACGTAATTGTAAATTATAGGTCATAAGAGAGGTATTGGAGAGATTACTTCTCCAATATGTACTCTATGACTTTATCAAGAGTACAGAATTTGACTTGGACCTTCAAGCCTACATACAATTTTAATAGATGAATAGGTACTCTGACAGTGGTGTGTAGGATGGATAAGAGCAGGTAAGGTCTAGATGCAGAAAGACCAGTTAGGAAACTATGAAAATAGTTTGGGCATGTGGGGAATATTGACCTAAACTGGAGTGTGACAGCA
>NW_027770505.1:0-294 GCF_054177405.1 Leptonychotes weddellii
CTGTGCTCACTGCGGCTGCAGAAAGGAAAGCCCCACAAATAGGCTGCTTTGTGCAGGAAATGGGCCAGTCCTCCCCCGGGAAAATGGCACTTAAACTCAGCCTCCAGGCCCCTGTCCTCCATGCCACATGGGTCCCTCCGAGCTGTGTGGCACCCCAGGATGCACAGGACCCACCTCCATGCTGGTGAAGCCTGTTGTCACCCGCCCAGGAGGCTACAGTCATAGCTGTTTATCTACCAGCACCCTGCAGCGCACCTACATGCACACACTCAGACAACACGCAGGAGCGTGGGC
>NW_027770506.1:0-294 GCF_054177405.1 Leptonychotes weddellii
CCCACGGCCAGGCTGCGGGCCCGGTGCTGGGGCTGAGCGACAGCCAAGACACACCCTGCCCTCAAGGGCCCACCAGCTGACTGGGAGACCACCCGCTGGAAAGGCCTCGACACAGTGGCTCAAGTGCCCCCAGGGCCACGATGCCCATCCACACGGCCACGCCTGCACCCCAAAACACAAACCACTGACTGGGGATTCAAAGCCATATGACAGCACGGCAATGAATTAACTCTAACTTCTGGGAGGGGAAAAAAATGCTAGGCAGTCCGGAGGGCCGGTCAGTGGCCCAAGCTA
>NW_027770507.1:0-294 GCF_054177405.1 Leptonychotes weddellii
AATGCTTGCTAGAATTAACCAGTGAAACCATTTGTTTTTGATTTTTTCTTTGTTGGGAGGTTTCTGATTACTGAATCTCCATGCATGTTATTGGTCTGTTCATATTTTCTATTTCTTCATGATTGTGTCTTGGTAATTTGTATAATTTTAAGAATTATTGATTTCGCTCAACATCGCTCGGCATCAGGGAAATCCAAATCAAAACCTCAATTAGATACCATCTTACACCAGTCAAAATGGCTAAAATTAACAAGTCAGGAAATGACAGATGTTGGCAAGGATGCAGAGAAAGGG
>NW_027770508.1:0-294 GCF_054177405.1 Leptonychotes weddellii
AAAACTTCTCTAGACTGTGCCTTCCTTCGGTACTGGTGATTCACATGACTGAGAGAGTAACAATTATTCATCATTCAATCTTTAGTAACCTCTCAAAAAAAAAAAAAAAAAAAGACCAAGGTCTGACTTCACCTTTATATTAGATTATATAAGAAGTTACAGGGCGCCTGGGTGGCTCAGTCGTTAAGCGTCTGCCTTCAGCTCAGGTCATGATCCCAGGGTCCTGGGATCGAGTCCCGCATCGGGCTCTCCGCTCAGCGGGGAGCCTGCTCCTCCCTCTCCCACTCCCCCTGC
>NW_027770509.1:0-294 GCF_054177405.1 Leptonychotes weddellii
TATGCTCACAATGTCTTGTAGTCCCACCACATGTTTCCCAGAGTTCTTTGCCTCCTACTCACTTGCAGTCCTCGCTCTCCAGCAGGCCCCGGTATGTGTTGATCTCACACTCTAGCCGGGCCTTGACGTCCAACAGCACCTGGTACTCCTGGTTCTGCCGCTCCAGGTCACACCTGATCTCAGCCAGCTGGGACTCCACGTTGGTGATCATGCACTGCACCTGGCCCAGCTGGGAGCTGTAGCGGGCCTCGGTCTCCGTCAGCGTGTTCTCCAGGGAGTCCCTCTGTGCAGGGA
>NW_027770510.1:0-294 GCF_054177405.1 Leptonychotes weddellii
CCATCTATGAACCCACCCATCCACCTGTCCGTCCATCCATCTATCCATCCATCTGTCCATCCATCCATCTATCCCCCAGTCTGTCCATCCATCCATCCATCCATCCATGCATCCATCCACTCACCCAACCACCCGTCTGTCCATCCATCCATCCTTCCATCCATCCATCCATCCATCCATCCATCCATCCATCCATCCATCCACTCACCCATCCGTCCATCCATCCATCCCTCCCTCCCTCCCTCCCTCCCTCCATCCATCCACCCATCTGTCCATCCTTCCATCCATCCATCC
>NW_027770511.1:0-294 GCF_054177405.1 Leptonychotes weddellii
AGAATGAGGGCAAAGAAGGAATGAAGTATCTATCATTTGGCTAGATTTAACTACAGCATGATGCAAATGAGGTCATACATGTGAGTTCCTGCTGGCTCAGGGCCAGGTGGTTACTCAAAGATACTGTCCCATGACCTTGTAACTGCCCCTTAAACCTAGGCAGCTGCTTAACATATGTTGGTGCTTCAGAGAATAATCCTGCCACTATTAAAAACTCAAAGGACATGTTTATAGCAGCAATGTCCACAATAGCCAAACTGTGGAAAGAGCCAAGATGTCCATCGACAGATGACT
>NW_027770512.1:0-294 GCF_054177405.1 Leptonychotes weddellii
ATCAATTCTTAGATAAATACTGTATGAGGAAAGAAAGACATCATTAGAACTTGGAAAGCATTTTGTCTAATGGTATCAAAATCTGCTTTCTTTTAAGATGTGGTATATATATACAATGGAATATTATGCAACCATCAAAAGTAATGAGATCTTGCCATTTGCAATGATGTGGATGGAACTGGAGGGTGTTATGCTGAGCGAAATAAGTCAATCAGAGAAAGACATGTATCATATGACCTCACTGATATGAGGAATTCTTAATCTCAGGAAACAAACTGAGGGTTGCTGGAGTGG
>NW_027770513.1:0-294 GCF_054177405.1 Leptonychotes weddellii
CCCCTGAGTACTGGTGACCAGGTGGACGGCGGACACAAGAACCAGGAACAGATTTACTGACACGAGAACACTTACATACGACTTACTTAAATGCGTAATTAAAATGTTATTCCACTCTTGAATTTCAAATGTCAGCTTTATCTAAATAATTTTGTTTCAAATTATATTCATCAATTATAATTTTAATCTTGCTTTTACTTTGAGCAGATATTTTTAATGTTTTGGGAGGGAGCTAGTTTTAGAATATCTCTGAGATTCTTAAATTTTGCTTATTTTAATTTATAGTTTTATGAA
>NW_027770514.1:0-294 GCF_054177405.1 Leptonychotes weddellii
CTGAGGCCTCTCTCCCTCCTTGTCTTGTAGGTGGCTGTGTTCTCCCCGTGTCCTTGCATGGTCTTCACTCTGCTTGCCAGTGTCCTAATTTCCTCTTTTTTTTTAAAGATTTATTTATTTATTTATTTGACAAAGAGAGACACAGCGAGAGAGGAAACACAAGCAGGGGGAGTGGGAGAGGGAGAAGCAGGCTTCCCGCCGAGCAGGGAGCCCGATGTGGGGCTCGATCCTAGGACCCTGGGACCATGACCTGAGCCGAAGGCAGACGCTTAACGACTGAGCCACCCAGGTGCC
>NW_027770515.1:0-294 GCF_054177405.1 Leptonychotes weddellii
CCAGCTTTTGCCTTGCTAAGGAGTTTGGAGTTCAGCCTGTCAGTGGGCACGCTGAGGATTTCAGCTGGTGGTTACAATATTGGTTTATGGGTTAGATGCCAGTAGTGGAATGGAGGAGGATCAAAGACACAAAGAGACTGTGAGTAACCCGGTAGGGGATTCATGTCTGATTCTGATTCATCTTTGTATTTCCCAATTGCGCTCCCAGTGCCATGCACATGGTTTGTATACAAAGTGTATTTGTTAAGACGTGAAAGAAAAGGAGGTGTCCACTTCCAGACTAGAACACAAATA
>NW_027770516.1:0-294 GCF_054177405.1 Leptonychotes weddellii
CGGCCACACACAAAAAAGCCAGTTAATCGGCACTTTTTACACAAAGCTAAGAGGACACTAGTAGCCACAAAGAAGTCTTACGATCTTGTTCATGAAGCTATTATCTTAGGTGAGTAACATGAAATATTCTGGAACAATGAAAAGAAAGACCAGGCTTCCACATGCCCGAGAAGGGTAACTTGAAAACAAGGTCCCCCCCCCCCAAGAATATTCAAGCATGCTCTGCCTAATTTTGTACAAAATCCTGTCCATAATTTTGAAAGGCTCTGTGCTGATATCCCCGCCCACAGAAGA
>NW_027770517.1:0-294 GCF_054177405.1 Leptonychotes weddellii
CACATGAGCAATATTTTGCTCTACTTCTGGCTTTTGCCAAGGCTGCCCAGTTTCGGGATTAATTTTACGTTTTGGGTTGTTGTAATGATCTAAAAACTCAATCACTGTTCTTAGATTGCGAAAGACACCATTGTGCATATAAGGCGGCGTGACCGCGATATTGCGAAGCGTTGGGTTTTTAAACATACCCCTAAACTCTTCTGTGTTGCTGTTAGTATTATCCATTAGACCATTATCTATAAAGTCTGGAGACATACCCGGTAAAGCTAGAAGAGCAGGGTTTCGAGGCACACC
>NW_027770518.1:0-294 GCF_054177405.1 Leptonychotes weddellii
GGACTGGTGTGTGGCCCATATGCTGCTCTATACCTATTTTTACTAACAACTACATGTATGTATACAAACCTATCATAGACAACATTTAAAATTGTTTGGATTCTGCACTTAGCACATTTTATTTTATTTTATTTATTTTAAAAAAGATTTTATTTATTTGAGGGAGAGAGAGAGCACGAGCGAGAGAGCACAAGCAGGGAGAGCGGCAGACAGAGGGAGAAGCAGGCTCCCCGCCGAGCAGGGAGCCCCATATGGGGCTCGATCCCAGGACCTGGGATCATGACCTGAGCCGAA
>NW_027770519.1:0-294 GCF_054177405.1 Leptonychotes weddellii
GCAAGGCTCAGCACTAGGCTGAGCTGAAAGGGGGTGGTGGAAGGAAGCAGAGATCCCCTCCGCCCCACCCTGCTATCAGAGACCGAAGAAGAAGCGGAGCCGTGTGTCCCCGGTGGCTGCGGGTCCCAGCTCACTAATGAGAGCCCCTTACTGATTGGGCACTTAGTCTATGCCAGGCCTTACCTTTAACTCTCCACTCTGGGAGGTTGAGCCCTACTGCGTCCATTGTACAGATGAGGAAGTAAAGGCCTGGGATTCACCGAGGCACCTGTCACAGGAGACCTGGGCTTACAC
>NW_027770520.1:0-294 GCF_054177405.1 Leptonychotes weddellii
ACATAACTTCTATTTAGATAAATGTCAATACAGTTCTTACATTTAAGAACCCTACCGAGGGGCAATCCAAAGGAACCAGAGCAGTTGAGAAAACCGCTAGTTGGTGGCTTGAGCTCTGAAACTACAGATGATAGTTTAAGAGAACATTTTGAAAAATGGGGCACACTTACAGATTGTGTGGTGATGAGAGACCCCCCAAACAAAACGTTCCAGGGGTTTTGGTTTTGTGACTTACTCTTGTGTTGAAGAGGTGGCTGCAGCAATGTGTGCCCAACCACACAAGGTTGAGGGGCA
>NW_027770521.1:0-294 GCF_054177405.1 Leptonychotes weddellii
ATATGACACCTAAAATTAGTGTATTTTTAAAATGACATTCGGCAAAGTGGTCATTCTTTGGTAAAAAGTGAAATTTATGTTTCTTCCTTCCACCTGCCTAAATTAATATTTTACAGGGAAATCTGTAAGTTTACAATAGCTGTTCTTCCTCTACAAAATGGGAGCCAAACAGGGCGCCTGGGTGGCTCAGTTGGTTAAGCGACTGCCTTCGGCTCAGGTCATGATCCTGGAGTCCCTGGATCGAGTCCCGCATCGGGCTCCCTGCTTGGCAGGGAGTCTGCTTCTCCCTCTGAC
>NW_027770522.1:0-294 GCF_054177405.1 Leptonychotes weddellii
ATGCCTATATTATCAAAAGAAGAAGGGAATAAAGAAAAAAATTCTGTGCTTCAGAATGCTTAGTGTATGCTAGATAATGTTCTATGTTCTTTACGTGTATTAAATTATTTAATTCTCACAAAAATCTTATGAGGTAAATATTATTATCCTTATGCTTTAGATGAGGAAACCAAGGCACAGAATGGTTAAACAGCTTGACAAATATACACACAGCTAGCAAGTGGTGACATCAGTCTTTAAAACCAGCGAAGTCTGGTTCCAATACACACTCTTACCCACTATGTTAAACTCATC